>NW_015387852.1:187501-193811 GCF_001527695.2 Protobothrops mucrosquamatus
ATAGCTTGCGCAGTAAGCATTTTAAGTCGTTTTACTGCTGCACCTACAAAGTTACATTGGATGGGTGTAAAGAGGGTTCTCAGATATTTAAAGGGAACCATAAATTTGGGTCTTCAAATACAGATTACTGAGGAATTGAAATTAAAGTGTTATGTCGATAGTGACTATGCAAATGACATAAACACAAGGAAATCAAATTATGGGATTATAATATTGTTTGGAGGGACTCTGATTGGATGGAAATCCAGAAAACAAACAACTGTTGCTATTTCAACAGCGGAAGCAGAGTTTATTGCTTTATCTGAATTGTGTTCTGAAGTAACATGGTATGTACAGTTGTTGCAAGATTTAAATATTAATGTAAAAGAATCTGTAACGGTATTTGAAGACAATGCTGCCTGTATAAAAATGGCAACTGGTGACAGGGTGAAGAACAGAAGTAAACATGTAGACATTAAGTATTGTAATGTCAGGGAAGCTGTAAAAGGAAAATTGATTAGTTTACATCATTGTTCTTCTGAGGATAATTTGGCAGACATGACTAAACCATTGGGTGGTATTCACTATGGAAAATGTATTAAGTCAATAGGTCTGATGTCTCTTCCTGTCATGAAGGGAGGAGTGTTGGAATATTCATGAGCAGGAAAAGTCATGTGGTAACTCAGTCAGCCAATGTGAAGAAAGTGCTACTGAGTCTGTGCAAAAGGTTATTGAGTTAGAAGCTGGGTTTCAGTTTCAGTCTCAGGTCTCTGCATCTCTGCTGTAAGAAGACTTCATTTGTGCTATGTTGCTGTAAAGAAGAATGTATGGTATTGTAAATAATTTTATATGAATATAAAGAGTTTATTTGAATCAGCTAAATGCAGTCAACTGTGAGAGCTTCTGATTTATTTTTTCACCAATAGAGAAATTAAAATTCTCTAACAGTTTATTTAATTCTGGGTCAGCTGGCAGCTTGATTGGGTTACCATAAGGATTTTTATACAGCTTTTACAGCGTTTTGTAATTCAGAGTGTTAGAAGAAAAATCCGGGGGCTCGCTTTCCAGCCAGGAGGCTATACCTTTAAGAGAAAAGAGAGAGAGGAAAAAAACAAAGCCGTTGCTGTTTGAAATAGACGAGAAGAAGCCGGCTGCTCAAGAGATGTTTATTGACAGAAGCGAAGTACTGTTTTAGCAGTTTGGTTCTGGGTCAGCTGAACACTAACTCGGAGGGTAGAAGGATTTTTATATGGTTTTGTGACTTTGAAGTTCTGGGATTTGTGCATTGTGGGCTTTGTGTTCGAAAGGAACATTTGGCAACTTCTATTGTAGCTGATGGCTTATGTCCTGTGTTGGATTTGTGGCTGATAGGTTACTGGTTCTATTTCTATTACTTTGCTATTGTTAGCTGTATCATTCGTTTACTTATGAATGGGGCCATATGGGGAAGCTGCCTTGGCCAGCAGCCAGTACTTGCTACATTTCTTCTCCTTAAGTGCTGGCAGCCACCTGCGGTTTCTCTTCCTCCCCTTAACATTCCTTTCTAGCCAGTAGCTAGTTCTTAAAGGGGAATGCACCTTTTAAGCTATTTCCTTCAGCAGCTTGTCTTTTCTCTGGAGGCTTTTCCTTGTTTCATAAATTAATGGAAGGAGGGAAAATATGGGGGGGGGGGTCTAATTCTTCCTTCAAGAGGCTCGGTTTGTGTGCTTTGGTTATTGTAATATTTTAATCTGTTTCACAAAGGCTAGCAATGAGTCCAAAGTGTTGACTTCGGTAGGTTTAATCCCTTTAAACAAATGTAATTAGTTTTACCCGCTTATCTTGAGTCTGTCTATGGCTTTTAGCAAGTTTTCTTTGTAGGTAAACAGGCTTAATTTAAGGTTATCGCTTTTCGCAATTGCCGGAGCCTTTCACATTGTGACATGCCTGAGGCAGCTTAAAGAAAAAAAAACCCAGAGTTTGGTGTTTCTTTATTCTGGGAGGCTTTTGTGAGCCTTTCTTGCTTTGTGCTTGATTCCTGTGTCTTTAAGGATACAGTGAAGGGACTGGGGTCTCTGTGTGTGCATTCTTACTACACTGTGGAAGGAGAGCTCAGAAGGCAGGGAGGAAGAAGAGAAGAGGGACCAAGGAAGAACGACTGACCAGCCAGCTGGTAGTGATAAATATGGATAAATTCATCATACATTTGTCAGTGCAAAGGGAAAGTGATTCAGCAAAGGAACTGCCACCAAAGAAATTAAAACCGGCACTTTTTTCCTTTTTTTCTACACTTTGTAACATTTTATTAGATTATAGAATAAAATACAAAAATACAGAAGCAAATAGTAGGACACAGTGGGGAGGAAAAAGGGGGGGAAAGTGAGGGGGAGAAGGGGAAAAGAAAAGAAAAGGCATTGACTTCCGACTTTCTCTGTTGCAGTAGAAGGAAGCATTAACATTGAACCTCAACTTTTTACTTTTCCATAATATTATAAACTAGCCATTTCTATAACAACAAATGAATCTAATCAGTAAAACCCAAAATCCCCCCCTTTTTTTTAGTCATCAAGTTTTTGACACCTTGCTAACCACTGGTGGTACTCAAATATTGTCATGTCCTAAAAGTGGTACAATCTGTGAAAAGGTTGAAAAGCCCTGAGTTAGAGAAACGAAACCTCTCTAGTTCTACAGAAGCTTACTGAGAGACGGCAGTCTGGAAAACTTTCAAGGACATTCTAGCAGGTGTGAAGAAGATAGCAGAAAGTTCCCATAACACAGCGAACCTGTTTACATGAGCTACGTGGACATCTGGGGGGTTTGGCTAGGAAAGTCATTGTTATATGCTATGGTCTGATGCCTTGGGACTTTAGAGTTAGTTTTACTTTGCCTTTACCAGGCCATGTATTCAATAAACAGTAAGCTTTTCAGTAATGAAAATAATCCTGGACTTTTATTTGGACACTCGAGCTGGAGGTTGACAATAGCACTGTGTATTCAAATTTGCTGTATCTGGTGTCAAAGACGGTTAAGTATTTATGGCCTTCTTTTATTTGAATAAGGTTGTAAGCATTGTGGAGGTCTAGTCTTGTAAAAATGCTTGCTTTCTGTAGACCATCTAGTACAGGCAAGTCAAACTGCCGGCCCGCAGGGTGGATGCGTCACGCCGAAACCGCACCCACCGCATTGCCGGCAATGTGGAAAAAGTGATATGTTGCGCGACATCACGTGACGTCGCAAGTTTCACATGCCTGATCTAGTAGGTCTGGAATTAATGCCAGTGGATAATGGTCTCTTACTGTGATTGAGTTCAAGGCTTTGTAATCATGGACCACCCTAAGTGGGGAGGTTGTCACTGTTATTAGGCCTGCTGTGTTCTTGCTTCTTTGGTATGAGGAAGGTGGGAGCTGAGGCAGGAGACTGGGAGGGTCTTATGAATCACATTTTGCAAATTAGAGTCCAAATATTATTTTAAAGTTTCTAATTTTGTAGTAGACATTTGGTATTGTCTCTTGGCAGGAATTTTGGTGCCAGGGACCAGATTTATGGTGCAATTGCAATCTGTGTGGAGGAAGGACCGAGGCTTCCTCCTCCCCAAGCACATCAGCAAAGTCTACATATTTACTTGGCAGATTGGGAATCTCTGTGTGAACCATTGGAGGGGGCTGGTGGGGGAATTCGGAGGGCTGATTGCAGTGAGTAAGGCATTCAGGATTTTCAAAGGCAATAGTGTAGTTCTTCCACTTCATAGTTGAGTCGTGGTGTTGTAACCAAGCAGTTCCCAGCACTTTTGGGAGATCTATATGTTCAGCTATGAAGGAAGTTAACTGTTCAGAATGTTGATTTATTGTTAACTTCAAAGGTGCTGTGGCATGAGTAATGGGGCCTGCTATCAAAATTAGGCCATCAATACTGTGATTCCCCCAAAATAAGACCCGATTGACTGCAGTAGGAACCATTCCCTTCACTTTTGGACCAGCTCCGAAATGGTCTGGAAGAAGCAGCCCGAGGGCTCCAATCTGGCTTTGCAGCAAGCAAGGGGATTGGAGGCACGTGAATGCACACTAGTCTGGCGTCTGAAAAAAACTGGGTTTTTTCCCCTGCTGCTGGATTTTCTCTGCCATACTGTATAACTTTCTTTAAAGTTTACTTGATGCATAATGGGAAGGATACGCATTCTGTATCAAGTAAACTTAAAAAAAAGTTAGTCTGGCAGCGAAAATCCAGCAGTGGGAAAAAAAAACCCTGGTCTCACATATGGGGAATCTGAACCACTCGCCTCCCTGTGCCTCTGCCTGCACGCTCGGCCTGCTAAATCTCACTTCTAGCTGGCTGATCGATTTAGTGAAGTGAAGGCATGGGGGGGAGGTGAGTGGTGCAGATTCCCCATACATGAGATTGTTTTTTTTTTCCCTGCTGCTGGATTTTGGCTGCCAGACTGTTTAACTTTCTTTAAAGTTTACATGATGCAGAATACAGATCCTTCCCATTCAGCAAAAGACTGAAAAAAAAGCTTCAGAGGAACCTTCCCGCGATTATGCTGCTACCGATTTTCCAAAGGGGCGTCTCTGCGGAGGAATCTCCCTCCCTCCCATGGCAGCCCCCCTTCCCCGAATTCGTGTTTGCAAGGAGATGCCCTGTTTCGTTTCCTGAGCAGCAGCAGTGCCTGGCACTCCTGCCGCCCTCCCCTATGAGTTTTCATGCCAGGCTTTGGGTAATGATTACAGCCTGTGCTTTCTGCCATAAGAAGTACCATAGTTCGTGCGGAGGTGGAGGAGCCAGAGCTTTGCAACGGCAATGGAGCTGAGCTCCCTTGGCAAAGCGGACTTGCTGGGAACCTTACTGGCAGCGGCGGCAAAGCTTTCCTCCACGACATTCCCCATTCGGACTGTCTTCCCACTGGCCCTAAACCTTGGTGGAGGGGAGAAGCAGGGCTCAGCTTTCCATTTTGCATACCTTCCTCGGCTTTGTGCCTGCATTCTCCACGCTAAATGGAGTGCCCTGTTGCTCCCTGCAGAATTTGCATATTTAATTGGCAGGGCTCATTCCTGCCCCCTCTGCCCACCCAACCTCCCCCCTGCTTGTTGATTTATGGAAGCAGATTTACCATCCAAGGGATGGTAATCTGAAACTGAGCAGCTTCGAATGAGGCTTTGGAAAAGAAAGTGCCCCAGGGCACCTCTTGGGGGGGAGGGCATGTGTGCGTGAGTGAGAGAAACTGGGCATGGCAAGGGTCCTGCGGGGGGGGAACGACGAGCTAAATAGAGCAGATCTTGGGGCAGTGGGATTGTAACAGGATGGCAGGTGGGTGAATGCTTAACGAGAGGGCCGAGCAAGGCAAGGAGTCCCAATGGGGAGGATTGGGGTACCGGGGGAGCGCAGGTTGCCGGGGCTATGCTTTCCTTGCCTTGCAAGGCGGGATGTGGTGCAAGAGGATGTTGCAAAGGCAGCACGGCGGGCAAAGGTGGCGGTTGGGGTCAAGGGTGGTGGCAGCTCCGCTTGGGGTGCCTCCCTGCCCGCACTCAGGCTTTCCTCTCTTCTCTCCCTTGCTCCTCCCCGGCCTTCTGCAGCTGGACGCCAAGAAGAGCCCGCTGGCTCTCCTTGTACAGACCTATTCCCAGACCAGCAAGCCGGACCCCTCCCCCTCCTCCAAGCTCTCCACCATCACCTCCAGTGGCAGCAGTGACAAGGAGGCATCCAAGGCAGGGCTTAACTAGGGCTCATTTTTGGGGTAGGGCTTATGTTAGGCCCAACACCAAAAATCAAACTAGGTCTTATTTTCGGGGAATCTTCAAGGACACTCAGATAAACAATGTCTGGGCATACAGCCAGGTTTTGCTCCAATTAGGAGAAACTGCGTATCGTTCTCGGTTTCGCCACTAGATGTCATTAGATGTCCATTCCCACCATATTTTAAGAAAATTTAAAAAGTAAAAGTTCTGATGACTTTCAAACAAAAAATAGAGGAAGAGGATCTATAGAGCCAAAAGCTTCCCAAATTATCCTTCTTCTATGCCTCAGACAGCTACACTGTCACGTGTCTGAGTAACGAAACACTTAAAAGGACTTTCAGGCATGTTTTCTCCTAAAAGCTTTTATTAATGTTAAAGTACATCAGCACGGCATGGAGGAATGCTTAGAACTGCTTCTCTTCCATTACGCCTAGCATTCCAGACATTGTCCACTCCCTTATTGTAGGGTCATGGTTCACATCTTCCAATCAACTTGAAAGATGTGATTTACTTCCGGTTTCTTTCTCCCGGGCTATCCTTATGCTCCTCCCTCTTTCCTAGTTGCTGGTTTAACTATATATATACCAGACAGTTCTGCACATTGTCAAAGCAAGAATATACAG
>NW_015387852.1:197555-200778 GCF_001527695.2 Protobothrops mucrosquamatus
ACCCTCAAAATTAGAGGGAGTGGGTGGGGCTCGGGACCCCAGATTGTTGTAAAAGGAGATGAGTTCTAAGCATAATGTCATGTGTCTGAGTAACGAAACACTTAAAAGGACTTTCAGGCATGTTTTCTCCTAAAAGCTTTTATTAATGTTAAAGTACATCAGCACGGCATGGAGGAATGCTTAGAACTGCTTCTCTTCCATTACGCCTAGCATTCCAGACATTGTCCACTCCCTTATTGTAGGGTCATGGTTCACATCTTCCAATCAACTTGAAAGATGTGATTTACTTCCGGTTTCTTTCTCCCGAGCTATCCTTATGCTCCTCCCTCTTTCCTAGTTGCTGGTTTAACTATATATATACCAGACAGTTCTGCACATTGTCAAAGCAAGAATATACAGTATTTGCAGTGTTGACATACACATTGATATAGTAAGTCAATTTTAGTTTGCCAGAAGCTTAAACCGCCGCTTATAGTTCAGGAGGGAGGGGTAAAAAAGAACCACCACCCCCTCTCTGGAGCTAAGGGCTTTATTCTGAAAGGTTGTTGAAATGCTGTTCACGGAACTGGTATTTCCACTTGCAGAGAGATAAAGAAAGTATTCTCACCCCAATCAGCTGTTTCCTTTCGCTTTGAAGTTCTTTGTCTCCGACGATCAGCTGCTAATGGCAGACCACATGGGTGCAGTCGGCCTTTCTTCCTGCCGGTCCCGAGGGCTCCTTTGGATCCAGCGGGCCAGCTACCGCTGACCCGCAATCTGCAAAGTTTCACCCTTTGGCCAGTCGCCTCTACGGGGCGACTTTCAGTCCTGTTGGACTCCCCAGCTGGTAGAAATCGGACTTGGGGAGAGGAGAATCATTCCCCAGAGCCCATCTTGCAGTGATGTCACCGGAAACTCCAGGTATCAAGTTTCTGAACTGTGGCTAGGCTTCTGAAGTCAGAGGTTGACCCAGAATCTATCAAAACAGGGATGGTGGTTTCCTGGCCACTGTGAAGTGTCATGGTACAATCAAATTTTATTAACTTCATGGCAAGCTCCAGGAATCACTTTTGAGATCCCATACAAGAAGTTACAACTACATACAGTATTCAGCAACTCCAACAGGGCCATCAAAGAGTAAGACTCTACAATGAAGAATTGGTTGAAGCGAATTTGGATTGGAATGAGCCATTGCTAATGGCTCAATTTTGGCATGGTTTGAACTCATCAGACAGGGGGTTCCCCGGACACTAGATCAGATCTACAGAGCCTGCATTATAATTGACTCACATTTGGAAGAAATCGGAGCTGGCTTTGTCACAAGCTGCCAGCTTTTCTGCTTCACTACCCAGCAGTCACCCCCCTTTCCACCCACTGAAACAGGTCAGGGGCAAGATGAACCTATGCAAACAGGTGCA
Organism: Protobothrops mucrosquamatus; assembly: GCF_001527695.2. NCBI lineage: Eukaryota > Metazoa > Chordata > Lepidosauria > Squamata > Viperidae > Protobothrops > Protobothrops mucrosquamatus. The sequence goes on from NW_015387852.1 coordinate 198,953, forward strand.
GCTAGACAACCCCCAGCTGCAGAGGAGAGACAGAGGTGCCAAGATTTGATTGTTTTTACTGTGGGGAGTCCAGACACATGGTCAAGAAGTGCTCTTCCAAAGTGCCCAGGAGATGAGAGAGACCAACTAACTACAGGTCCAGTGAAAACTGTCCAGAACTCAACCTTCATGCCCAGGGAAATAACAACAGCCCCTCTTGAAAGAGCTCACAGGAGGGGCTATTCAAGCACTAAACAGAGCTCACATCCAATCCCATCAAGGTATGTTGTTAAAGATTGATGTAATTTTATCTCTCCCAGGCAGGCAGGAAGAAACCATTGCTGTGTTATTGGATTCAGGGGCAACAGCCAGCTTTATTGACTTTGCAACAGTAAAAGTGCTGAATATTCCCATAGCCCCTTTGAAATCCCTGTTGCAAGTGAAAACTATTGATGGTTGGCTTTTGAAAGTTGGTCCACTTACACATTCCATAGTCCCTTTGTGCTTAACAATAGCCAGGCTACTAACTACCTGGACTTTCTAATTGTTTTGGGGTCAGGATGGCTGCAGCTTCATAGCCCCACGATTCATTGGAAGAGACATACTATTTATTTTGATGACCCAGCTTGCCTCAGTCATAATACTCTGAAAACCAACCTCCCACACCAGCTGATACTGAACCCAAGCAAAGTGGTTCCTAGTTTATCCCATAAGGTTGAACTGTTAACTCAGCTGTTAAAGAAAGGCGTTAAATTTGCTTGGATTCACACACAATAGACAGCTAGTAAAGAGTTAAAGCAACTCTTTGCAAACCAACCCCTCCTTCAACACCCTGACCCTTTGAAGAGATTTGTTGTTCAGACAGATGCCTCAGATGTGGCAATCAGGGAGGTTGCCATGCACTTTCTTCTCAAGAGCTTTGACTGCCCCAGAACAGAACTATGACATTTTTAACAGAGAGCTGTTGATGTCTGTGTTCAAACAATGGAAGCACTTTTTGGATGGCATGCATTGGCCCATAGAAGTCAATACTATATATTAAATAACAACAACAATAATAATAATGTTGGAAGGGACATTGGACATCTAACCCCCTGCTCAGGCAGGAAACCCTATATACCCGTGGTGGCGAACCTATGGCACGCGTGCCACAGGTGGCACTCAGAGCCCTCTCTGTGGGCACGCGCGCCATCACCCAAGTCCTAGGCCTTCAGCTGGGTTTTATAAACCCTTTTTGCTTTAAGCCTCCACCGCTGTGTGCAAAAAAAAAAAGGTTCAATCAATCAATCAATTTCAACTTCTCGCGGGGGGGGGAGATCTCGCAAAGTTGGAATTGATTGATTGAACTTTTTATTTTTTTTATTTTTTTTTAATAAATTTTATTGAAAAGCAAAAAATTAAAAACATTGAACATGGTAACACAGATTTGACACATATCTCATTTCACTATTACCATAAATTACTAATGAGAAAAATCTATACAATAACATCACTCTAATCACAATCTTGAATTATCTCAGTACAATAACTTCCCTGCTTTTTCCCCCACCATCTGTAAAATTTGTTCCAAATTTGGTAAAAAACCAATTCATCCTGATTTTTAAGTCTTCTAGTTAACCTATCTAATTCTGCGCAATGCATAATTTTTTGAATTACGCTTTCCTTACTAGGTATCACCATAGCTTTCCAATTTTGAGCGAATATAATTCTTGCCGCTGTAACCACATGAGTAAATAAAAACATATCCTCTTTGCTAACATTATTTTCAAGAATTCCTAATAACAGTGTCTCAGGTTTATATTGAATATTTTGTATACCCATTTCTGTTACCCACTCCCAAACCATAC
>NW_015387852.1:202432-204942 GCF_001527695.2 Protobothrops mucrosquamatus
GTTTTATTCCTGTTTATTTTTAAACCAGCATAATCTCCATAAATTTCTAGAATTTCAAATAATTTCTGCCCAGAATATTCAGGGTCTTCTAAAATAAAAACTAGATCGTCTGCGTAAGCCTGAAGTTTATATGTTTCTTTCTTAATTTTAAGTCCTCTGATCTGTCCTTCTTGCCTTACCGCTCTAGTAAGAATTTCTAATGTATAAATAAACAGCAATGGCGAAAGAGGGCATCCCTGTCTAGTACCTTTCTGTATATTAAATCTGTCAGTGGCCACCCCATTTATTATAATCTGCGCATATTGTTCAGAGTATATTGAATTTATAACATTTAAAAAATTTCCTCTGACATCCATTAATTTTAATTGTTGTATCATGAATTGCCAATTAACATTGTCGAAGGCCTTCTGAGCATCCAAAAACAGAAGTGCCATTTGTCGGTCGTTATGTGCTTCATAAAATTCTAGAATATCTAAAATTGTTCTCATGTTATATTTAATCTGTCTATTTGGTAAAAAGCCATTTTGATCCGGATGTATAAAATCTAGTAAGTATTTTTTAAATTGTACAAATCCCAGAACTTCAAAGTCACAAAAGCACATAAGAATCCTTTCACTCTCCATCTCCGTCCCTCCCTCCCTCCTCCATGCCTCACCTCCAGCCATTGCTGCCTTTTTTCATTCCTCTTGGAGGGCGACCCCTCCCCCGCTGCATTTCTTGCCTGTTTGCTGCTGCCAGCACAGGTGGCTGCCACAGCAGTTGTAGATCAGCTCATGGACAGCCTGCTTGATCTCCCTCCTACTACTCCTACTACTCCTACTCCCCCTCCCCCCTCCCCCTGTGCAGCTGACTCCACCTCCTCCCAAGGCTGCTGCTTTTTTTCTCTCCCTCTCCTGCCCAAACTGCCTCCTTTTATAGGCTCTCCTGTCTACGCCCCCCTCCTCTTTTCTCATGGGGGAGGGTGAGCCGGAAGTGAGCCTGGGGCCTTTGCAGCTCCAGAGGACTCTCTCACTGTAAGTCCTTGCCTGTGCTGGCTCTTTCCCTCCCCCACTACACTTGGCTAGGCAGGGCTGCGTACCACCTGCCACTCATTAATGTACCACAAGTGGTACCCTACCACCGTTGAAAAGCCCTGCCCTAAAGGATCAAGGAACTTATAAGCATCCAAAAATTATGACATGTATAACACATTTAGGACCAAACAAACTCACTTAGTAACAGTTTGAATATACAGTAAGGCATTTTTGCATTGTAGACACAAAGCATTAGCCACTGTTTTCTTTGTACCTATGATCAGCACTGTTGGAAACGTGATTAAAACACCAACAAAGTTGGGTTGGTAAGAAAAGAGTTTATTCTGCAGAAAAATTGAAAAGCGGTTTGCAAAGCGCGGTGTATCCTGGTGAGAGACTTCAACAGGAAGTTCTAAACCCAGAGACCACACAAAAATATTCAAACTCATAACATTATATACACTCCTATCACGACGCCCCCATCCCCTCCCCTTCGGTCCCATTTGAGAGGACTTCCAGGGGCACAATCTGTCCGATCCGCCTAGCCAGAATACATCATCCCTCCCCCCCCCTTGGTTACATTGTTCCGAACTTCCCTCTGCCATCCTTTTGTCTCGTTAAGTGTGTCTTCTAGCCAAGCCTCCTGGAATCTAGTGCCTACGTGCAGGGCTTGGCTAATCTTTCTATTGTTAATCAATTGAAACCGTTTTATTTTTAAACTTCTCCGTTTCTCACAAATCCACCCTCTCTATTTTTTATACTAATTTAAAAAAAATTTTTTTTCCTCAAATGGTTTTAAACTTTCCCGGATCTCCTCAGCATTCTCAAAGTCAAGTATTGCAGCATGTCCAGTCACCTTGTTTAACATCAGCATTTGTTCCTCACTCTTATTGGTTGCATTTACCACTCCCTCCACCATGTTTTGTACAATACTTCTTATTATAGGGATCAAGCAGGGTAAGCACATTAACCCGAAGAATACAACTGCTAACATGAATAAAGCTTGTTTCCAGTTTCTAAAAATTCCTCCCAAGAACCCCTCATCATCAAGTATTCCAGTCCAGGTTTGGACCGGTACATGGGCTATTTTCCTCATCCTGTTTGTTATTTCCTCAATGGCTTTCCCTTCATCATCTATTTGCAGACAACAGTTGGTTAAATTAAATTTTCCACAGACCCCTCCTTCTTCTGCCAATAAATAATCCAAGGCTAGCCTATTTTGATAAATTGCAGTCCTCATTTGGGTATTTTGTTTAGCCAACTTATTTAATGCTAGTGCTGTCTCGTTAGTGATAATCATCTCCAGAACCGCTTGTAACCTAATAATGCGATTCAGCATATAAATTGGAGTCCTATATCCCCATGATCCATCTTCAGCCCAAGTGGCAGGTCCATACACCTGTATTATGCGTTCAGGTGGCCATTCATTATCCTTCCAATTTCCAATTTTTAATGATCGTTTTCTCCTAGCTCCCTTCTCCTCATATACTGCTATTC
>NW_015387852.1:206364-209076 GCF_001527695.2 Protobothrops mucrosquamatus
GTTAATTTAGTAGTCCAAGTGGACGTAATGTTAGTGTCTTGGATATCAATTTCTTTAGCTTCCCAAGGCCATTGTTCCCCCATATTTGTTCCACCACATACATAACAATTCTTTACTCCCAGGGTGGTGGCTATCCTTTCAGCCAGATCTATAAATAGATTTTTGGTGAGAAAAGTGAGTCCCCAGGTATCAGGGTGATAGGCCTTTTCAAGCTCCTCATAAAAGGAGTGGAATAATTTTCTTTCTATTGGGGTCAGATTTTTCCTTGTTACCTTAATGGTGATGCAGGTGCTCGGGTCCTTTCCCAGACTCTCAATTCCCAATCCATATTCCTGTGATCCTTCATCAGGATCCATAAAATGCAAGCATGTGGGGGTACAATGGTCTTCTAAACAATCAGATTGTCCGACCCCCTTGGTTAAATTAAACCAACTGCTCTTCTCTGTCCACACCGTAGGTGGGCCCCTACCATCGGAGTACCAATATGTCTGGGAAGCCACGTAGGAGCTTCCTCTCTGTTATTGGTCGTAAATGTATATCCTTTGTGTGAGGTAACTCCGCTGCCAACTCAGGCCCCCACAGGTGGTCCAGGGACTAAACTTCAGGGCATAGCAGGCATCAAATCAGATTCTACTCTTGTGATTAGCAGAGGTACTAATGTTCTGTCCTAATAATAATGATGTTAGATTCTTTCCACTTTGAGAGGTAAATATCTGAATGGTTGTTTATTTCACACTAGAGGGGTCAACGCATGTAACCCTTCCTGTCTCATTACACAGGGAAAATTGGGTGGTATTATGAACACATGTTCCCACCACCTTCTTGCAGTTCATCTGAGTATGATATGTCAGAGTTTTGGTTGTCTTATTACCCATTTTGGTGGTTCTAATGCAATCATTACAGTTATCAGAGTTATTTATACTTTGACCTTTGCATATGCTCCAGGACCCTACTACTCCCACTATAATCCATATCTTAATTACTCCTGTAACCAAGGTCATATTGAGGTCTAACATTGTCCCAATTCTGTCCACCCCTGGAAAAGTACTTTTTCCCTTTCACTTTTAATACCACTGTCTGTAACGGGCTGAGATTGGTACTCGGGACACCAGTCTTCAATGATCACTATATCACACTCTTCTCCGCAGTCTCTGTGTATCGGTGCACAGTCTGGGCAATGGGTACAAAACAACAATTACACCAACATTTACAGTCACAAAACCAACACATTTAAAACTCCTCCCCCCTTTTCTAATGTCTCTATATTTTGCTTTTTCTTATTATCAACTTCAAGGGGTCAGGTTGAGGCACACTTCTCCACTCAGTTGGAGCTTCTACTGGTCCTTTTACCCAGGTGTAGTGGGTCCAGCCTTTCTCTGCCGTTCGTACTGCTGTTTCAGATTTCAGCAGCACCTGGAAAGGGCCTTCCCACTTCAGAACCAGCTTTTCCTCCTTCCAACTCCGGATCAGCACCCAATCTCCGATCTGGAATTTGTGGACTGGAAACTCCAAGGGGGGTGTTTGTACCAGCAATCCTTGTTTCCTGAGGAAATCAAAATATCTGGACAGTTTATGTACGTATTGCTTCAGTACTCTATCTCGAGTTTGGAGTGAATCTATACAAATTTGTCCTGGGGTAAAAGCAACTCCAAATAATAATTCATAGGGTGACAGTCCTATGTCTTTCCATGGCTGAGTTCTAATTCTCAGCAGTGCCAGTGGCAGACACTTAGTCCAGGGCATGTGGGTCTCTAAAATTAGTTTGGTTAATGATTCCTTTATCTTTGCATTAGCTCTTTCAGATTTTCCACTGCTGGCTGTGTGCCAAGGAGTGTGAAATTTCCAATTTATTCCCAAGGCTTCCATAATATTCTGCAATATCTTTGCCGTGAAATGGCTCCCTTGATCACTATCAATTTGAGTGACCATCCCGTACCTGGGAATAATTTGATCTAGCAATACCCTGGATACCACCTTGGTAGTGGCATTACTACATGGGTAAGCCTCTACCCATCCGGTTAGATGGTCGATTATAACCAACAAAAACTTTATTATGCCTATTCTAGGTAACTCTGTAAAATCTACCTGAATGCATTGGAATGGTCTTAGAGCAGGTGGCCTTCCTCCTAGTTGCTGTTTTCTCATAGCTTGTCTGTTAGTTTTCTTGCATATGAGACATTTTTCAGTGATTTGTTTGGCCAAGGTATAAATTCCAATGCACCCATAATGTTTCAGGAGTTCATCTACTAATGCTTGGACTCCCCAGTGGCTTCCTTCATGTAACTTCTCCAATAGTCCTCACGCTATGGGTTTATTGATTACCTGCCTCCCATCCAGAAGGAACCATTTACCCTTCTCTCCTTGTTGCCCACCTATCTGCATTATTTCTTTTACCTCTGTTTCTGAAAACACAGGGATCTCTTCTAGTGTTTCTACAATGGGTATTAAGACATTTATGCTTTCTTCATTTGCTGCCCTCTTGGCTTCTTCATCCACAATCCTATTTCCCACATTTTCAAAAGAATTGCCCCTCTGATGTGCACTCACATGTGTTATGGCAATTCTTTTTGGTAACTGGAGGGATTCCATTATCTGTTTTATCAACTCTTCATGAATCAATTCCTTTCCTTTGCTGTTTATCAGCCCCCTTTCCACCCAGATTTTTCCAAAGGTGTGGACCACCCCAAAGGCGTACTTTGAATCCGTATAAAC
>NW_015387852.1:211424-213592 GCF_001527695.2 Protobothrops mucrosquamatus
TGTCTAGTCTGAACAATTCTGTTCAAAAGTCTCAAATCCTGGACTGCTCTAAAGGTCCCATCTGGTTTCTTTACTGGTAATATTGGAGTATTATAAGGTGACATAGAGGATTCCAAAAGACCATCCTTTAAGAGGACATCAATCACTGGCTGTAGACCTTTTCTTCCTTCCATTGAAATGGGATACTGTTTCTGCCTAATTATTTCGTTGGGTTCTTTCAAGTGGATTTTTAAGGGGGGGATCTGTAACCCCCCTCTGTTCACCTCCATCACCCAAACAGATGGGTTGATCTTATCCTCCTCCTCCTGGGTCAGTTTTCTCATGAATGCTTCAGGCTTGAATTCTAATTTTAATTGTAATGCCATCAGAGCATCTCGCCCTAATAGGTTTACTCCAGCCTCAGGAATATATAACATCTCAATATTAATTTTCCGTCCCCCATCTTTTACTCTAATTTCCAGGGGATTGATTTTGGGGACTTCAAATCCTTCCCCTTTTACCCCGGAAACTCTGATCACTTGCCCACTTAATTTCATTTTCGGAGTTAATACAGAAACGGTGTTTCGGGCTGCTCCTGTATCTATTAGAAATAATAATTCTTCTTCGCTGGGTCCCACTAATAAATTTATCAAGGGCTCTCCGTGGGATTTAAATATAAAGTGCCCCTGACGTCCCTAATATTGATCCTCATCCTCTTCCATTAACTTGTACACTTGCATTTCCTTCTGTTGCATGGGACAATCTTTCTTAAAAGCATCGCCTTATGCGTTCCTCCTGGCCTGTGCCGTTCATACTTCCCTGTATCCTTCCCCTGAATCCCTGATTCTGATTTCCCCTTTTCCAATTTGCTTTCCCACGTCCTGGTCCTCCTTCCGGAACTTGAGGGGGTGGGGGTTCTTGCTGCTTTACTACCTCCTTAACTGTAGCTACCATCATTCTCCCTTTCTGCTTTACTTTCTCCGCGTCCCTCTGGACATACACTTTCTGAGCCTCTTTTAATAGGTCATCTATAGATTTGATAGTCCAATTATCCAGTCTTTGCAATTTCTTTGAAATATCTGGCCAAGCCTTAGTCACGAACTGGATCCTAACGAGCGGCACATTTGCCGCGTCGTCAGGGTCCATTCCTGAATACGTTCTCATGGTGTCTTTTAATCTTTGTAAGAAGGCAGCGGGGGATTCCTCTTTTTCTTGCTCAAGGCTTAGAGCTTTTGTCATATTTTGTGCTTTCGGGACTGCCTCTTTTATTCCCCTTATAATTATGTTCCTCATATCCTCCATATTTGTCCTATGTGCTTGACTGTTATTATTCCAATCAGGTCTCACAGTGGGAATTTTATCCTCCCCCTTTATATTGTTATTAGTTGAAGGGGGATGGTCCCGCTCCCAGACTCGTATCGCAGCAGCCCGGATCAATCGCCTCTCTTCCGCCGAGAACAACGTGTTTTGTATAGCCATTAACTCATCCCATGTATAAATGATTGGTTCTAATAAATTGTCTAACTGTTCCACTGCTCCCAAAGGGTCCTCTATCATATTTTTCATTTCTTTCTTAAAAGATCTCACTTCAGATGCTCGGAGTGGATCCTACACAAAACTTATTATTATAGACCCAAGACTGCTCCATCGAACTGGTGCCAGGAGCCAAACTCCCACGACCGAGAATGTATGCTATGTCCCCCCTCGAAATGGAGGAGATGCAGCGATACGTGAACAAAAACCTAGCGAGGGGGTTTATCGAACAGGCCAAATCTACCGTGGGAGCCCCTGTGTTGTTCAAAGAGAAAAAAGATGGGTCTCTTCGTCTCTGCGTAGACTATAAGGGTCTCAACGCTGTGAGTGTGGAAAATAAATACCCCCTCCCCCTCCTAAAGGATTTATTAACCCATCTGGCTAAGGGGAGTGTCTTCACTAAATCAGACCTGAGAGAGGCATACTACCGGGTGAGAATAAAAGAGGGAGACGAGTGGAAAACTGCCTTCAACTGTCCTATGGGGAGCTATCAGTTCAAAGTCATGCCATTTGGACTACAGGGGGCCCCAGCCATATTTATGCAGTTGATTTGCCTGTGGCAACTTTTCTGACACATCTAAGGGCATCAGGACCCCAGGTCGTTTGGAAAGGATTTGAGATCTTAGCGGCGGGGGGCGTGAGAGTGTGGGGCCAGC
>NW_015387852.1:216928-219807 GCF_001527695.2 Protobothrops mucrosquamatus
TTTCAACAAGCGGGCCTGACCTAGGGTGAGTTTTAAATAGGGACAATTTTTAAATGATTTTAAAGAGCCACAGCTACCAATATTTGGGTTTTAATTGGTTTTTAGCAGGGGAAAATTTTTTTGTACGATGTTTTAATATGCTGTGAGCCGCCCTGAGTCCCATGGGGAGAAGGGCGGCATATAAATTGTGTAAATAAAAATTTATTCCGTTTGGAACCTCTCTCAAGGGAAACATTGTATCCTTTTCCTCTATGGATTTAAACGGAAAGTCTTCTATGTCCTTTTTACATTGTTCCAATTCTTTCCTTAAGGCTTTATACTGATTAACTTTTTGTCTTATTTGGGGGCTCCCTGGGGGGGTGTGGCACACCGGGTGGAGCCTGGGCTATGTTAATCGGACCCGGATTATACGGTGGGGGTAAATACTTTCTCTTCTCATCTGCTTCCTCTTCTTCATCTACTAAGAAGACACGAGAAGGGATTTTTTTCTGATATATTGGCCCATTTGCCTGGATTCCAGACCAGGGCATAATCTAGTTCATTATCTAGGGATTCACAAGCCTTAGTTCTAACGTAATCATATAAGTTTTGGCAAGTGAAATAATCATTAGTTCCTAATCGAGGCCACTCAATTTTCTCATCCTCCCACCATATAAAGCAGCACAAATTTACCATATCTTCTTTTGTTAAATTTAACTTAGTAATCAGTTTGTTATATGGTGGTTTCCCCCAGTTTTCTAACAGTTTTCCTAATGGACTGTGTGGATCTATTTTTAGTTTTGGATTTTTCCTAACCTTTTTCACACACTTCCTCCCCTGGGACCCTCCCGAATTACCCATGGTTGGTTTATCGCACAATTCTTTCGTCCTGACCAATCTAATGAGACCACAGTTCACTTCACCAAGCCTCTTTCTCCTTTTACTCAGGAATCTGCTCTCACTCCGCCTTGCCAGTCTTCCAGGACCCTCGGGACATCCACAGTTTGTGTATGTCTTGCCAGTCTTTAGGACTCTCGGGGCGTCTCACACACACCTCTCATAGATCTCAGACTCAAACTGTCCTACCCAACCACCCCCAACCGCCTAGGTTTTATTCCTTGGTTTACCCCAAGTTTTACTCACCTAGGTTCGTGCACGAAGTTGCCTGGTCCTTGTCCTGGTAATTCTCTGGTCCCCTCTCCTCAGTTCTTACCAATCACTATTTGGTCCGTGGGCCTGGCTCCGTTCCATTTCTTCGACCTGTGACTGCAACCTTGGACCATTGAAATCAATGGGGCATGCCTTCCTCAGTTGACCTCGCCTCCCGAAGATGCAGGAACAGATGCCCGAGGCCCCACGTTTGGGCAGCCAATTGTTGGAAACGTGATTAAAAGACCAACAAAGTTGGGTTGGTAAGAAAAGAGTTTATTCTGCAGAAAAATTGCAAAGCGGTTTGCAAAGCGCAGTGGATCCTGGTGAGATACTTCAACAGGAAGTTCTAAACCCAGAGACCACACAAAAATATTCAAACTCATAACATTATATACACTCCTATCACGATGCCCCCGTCCCCTCCCCTTAGGTCCCATTTGAGAGGACTTCCGGGGGCACAATCTGTCCAATCCGCCTAGCCAGAATACATCATCCCTCCCCCCCCCGGTTACATTGTTCCGAACTTCCCTCTGCCATCCTTTTGTCTCCTTAAGTGTGTCTTCTAGCCAAGCCTCCTGGAATCTAGTGCCTATGTGCAGGGCTTGGCTAATCTTTCTATTGTTAATCAATTGCAATCGTTTTATTTTTAAACTTCTCCGTTTCTCACAGCACCAAGCAATTCAAAAGCAGGATTAGTGCCAAATATTGCACTATGAGTGCTGGTTGCCCTTTTAGGCTTAGAATTTAAGGTGCACAGACTTCCAAGAGGAGTTGAGAGTAATTGTCTTACAATTGCAGAATGCAAGTTTCATTTATGAATACTATATATTGCAGAAAAAAACACAGCAGAATTATTATACACCTAGTACAAGATTTCCAGAGTTGGAGTCCACTTTTTGAGATTCTGCTATGTCTAATGACATGCATCTAAGGTTACATTGTCTTACATGTACAGTATTAGCACAAGACACTTTTTTCCTTTCTATTTGGCAGGATATGTTGGCTTATATGAGTTTCTCAGTATAGCTGTAATTTTGGGTTGGGAAAGTAACTAGGAAGTCAGACTCCAGACTTGTTTGATCAGACAACAATGGAGGAAAAAAAAGGGGGATGGCTGCAGGGGAAACAAAACCTTGAACACATATTTCTATTTGGTGCAAGCTCAGAGGTTCTTACCTCGTTGTTCTAGTATCCCGAAGTGCTGTAGCAATATATTCAGATATACGCTTCTCCATCAGCACCACACGAATCCACGCCCGGCCCTAAAATAGAAAGGTTGCTAGAAAAGGCAGCACTACAAAAAATGTCATTGTAAATACACAGAGACTAACTCAACAAAAACATTCTGACCAATGCTGAAAAAGATTTATATGTGGTTCAACCCGAATATTTATTTATTTTATTTATTTTATTCAATTTTTATCCCGCCCTTCTCTTTACCGGACTCAGGGCGGCTGACAGCCTTATAAAACAGATACTACAATAAATACCTAATTTAAAACCAAATTAAAAAGAAATATTTACTATGGCCTATATAATTAAAATTTCTCTTAAAACCCCACTAAAAATTCCCTAGGCCAATCCCGCTTGTTGGAAGAGCCATGTCTTTAGGGCACGGCGGAAGGAGGGGAGATCCGGGATCACCCGGATCTCTGGGGGTAGTTCGTTCCAGAGGGTGGGGGCTCCCACCGAGAAGGCCCTCCCCCTGGAGGTCGCCAGCCGGCACTGTCTGGCTGACGGCACCCTGA
>NW_015387852.1:221730-226762 GCF_001527695.2 Protobothrops mucrosquamatus
GTCTCCCTCGGACATAGGCTCTCCCTTATAATGACCGCTACCCCACCGCCCCTACCCCGGGTCCTTGGCTGATGAAATACCTGGAAACCCGGCGGGCAGATGTCCACGAGGGGTACACCCCCTTCCGTGCCCAGCCAGGTCTCGGTGATCCCTGCCAGGTCCGCACCCCCCTCTTGAATAAGATCTTGAATGAGGGGGGGCCTTGTTTACCACGGACCTGGCATTGCATAACATCAGCCAGTGATCCCGGGCCCGAGGGTCTAAGATCCCTGGAGACCGAGTAGAGTCCTGAGGACCGGAGCACCCGCAAGCTTGTAAGCAGCGTGTGCGTGCTCTCAGAACCCGATATGGTCCTCTGCTCCCGCCATATCTGCCCCTCCCACTGACCGTACTGATCACACCACCCTCCCTTAGCCCCCCAACCTCCCCCCTCACCATTCTAATGCCGCGTCCTTCAGACATGGCCGACCATGGCCGACCATGGCCGTCCTTCAGACATGGCCGACCGAATATGTACTGTGAGGTAAAGGTATCTCAGATAAATCTAAGGAAACCTGGATGACAGCCAAGTGAAGGTTCCTGTTGTATCATTAAGTAACTCAAACAGCTACTGCTTTCTAATACATACGTTATGGGAAGTTGAGATATTTCATCCAGACAATGTCATCTCCAAAGTTTTTGCCTTACAGGTAGTCCTTGACTTACAACCTTTTGTTTAACAACCATTGAAAGTATGATAGTGCTGAAAAAAGTGGCTTACAACCAGTCCTCACACTTAGAACCATCGCAGCAACCTCAGTCATGTGATCAAAAGTCAGGCACTTAGCAACCTGCATAAACTTACAATGGTAAGCAGTGTCCTGAAGTCACATGATTCTCATTTACAACCTTCCCAGGGAGCTTCTGACAAGCAAAGTCAATGGGGGAAGCCAGATTTGCTTAATGACTTCAGCAAAAAAGGTCATAAAATCACACGCAACTCACTTAATTACTGAGCAATGGAAGTTCTGGTCCCAATTGTGGTCATCACCTCGAGGACTACCTGTAAATGTAACTTGCTTGTTTTTACGGAACTGACTTTCTGATAAGTTACATTTAAGGTGATAGCTTTAGAATGAACCATAGACCTGATCAATTAGGATTACACTTGCATTTCAAAATACTGTATTTCACTTAAATGACATCAAAACATACATGTTCAGATCAAAAACCATAAGAAGGAACAGACATGACATACTGTGAGGTAGGATGTAATATTTAGATTATAATTAACCTCCATTTTATCTCATAAGTAAAATAATTATCAGATTTTACATTTCAGTGATACACTTTGCAGCAAAATTGTCTCTTGGAAGACTGTGGAAGTTGAAACATCTTTTTTTCTTTTCTTTTTTAAAATGGGCCTGAAGCTGTGGAACAAAGCTTCAGTGAGAAAAAGGTAAAAATGTTGTTTTTGCAGTTAAGCAGCTATGCACGCCTAAGTCAGGAAACAAGTTAAAATAGCACAGAAGAACCAAGGAACATCTGGTTAGGCAGACAGGAAATTCTAACCAAACCCAGAAATGTGGTTAAAACAGTCAAGTAAGCAAAGAAATAGTCTTGCAAAAGTTATGCTATATAAGGGAACAAATAAATAATGGTTAGGGGTGCTTAAAGCATGGTAGTGGGAAATGTAAACAGGGTTGGAGATTCACGTTGGATTCTTAGGCACTTCAGATAGGCTGTAAACCTTGTAGTACCCAGCCAATGGGGAGACAAGGGAGGAACCATGTGGACTGGGAAAGGGGATAAAGAGTTGATCTTTTCAATGCTTGGGTGAGACTACTTGCTGGTCACCCGCTCTTGCAAGAACATTTAATAAAACTTTGTTGCTTCACTGTGGAGTCTGGCCTGAGTCTTTTGGTGAGAGAACTCTATATCTCACAGATGGGGGCTCATCTGGGGTCCAAGGCATCATCGATGGAAGTCTCTGTCACTGAGTGAGTGGAAGACAAGTCCCATTGATTTCAATGGTCCAGTGTGTTGCTGACGGGGCTTCCAACGATCAACTGACTAAACGATCCCGAGACCATGATTGAAAAGGCAGACCCAGTGAATCAGGGAGGAAAAGTAGGCACAACCGCGGCAACCAGGAAACGTGTACGGACCCAAGGTAAGAAAACTGGACGTTAAGTATTGCCTTGGTGGTTGGGACATTCTGCGAGACTTGTTTGTGTGTGATTGAGGCATACAAATAAGTATGAAGCGAGCGTGGAGTCTGGATCTGCGGCTCTGTCCTCCCGCGAGGGAAACAGCCAGATGAGGATGAAGCGAAAGTATCCTGTTTGAAAGAAACTCTCAAGGATACAGAATGGGAAATAGAAATAGTAGACCTAGGGAGAAAGAGAGGGACAAGAGTAAAAGTACCGAGAACATTCCTCCAGACAGTCCTTAGGGAGGATGTTGAAGCATTGGGAAGACATGTCTTGTACTAGGAATAAGGACAAAAAGAAAATGAGACAATATTGTTGTTTCAGGTGTCATGATTCAATATTGCACTGAGGAATGGCTCAGGAAATTGTTGATTCTTTGGTAGTTGTGAACTCAGGGGAGGGGCCCCATGGATCTGAAATGATCCAGGTTCAGGTTTAAGGGTTTAATATGGGTAAGTCCCAGAGCAAAGGGATGGGATAGGTAAAATGCCCAAGGGAGGGGGAAGGGAAAATCCCCCAGGAGAGTCCTCTAGGTTTAATGTTAAAATATTGGTCTTCACATAAGTCTGAAGAAGGGGATTATGATCCAATATTGTACTGTGAAATGGCCAAAATATAAACTAATGGCAGGATTTATTTGGCCAAAGTATGGGAGTTTTAATCTAGAAGTATGTCAACTGTTGAATTTATTTGTGAATAATAAAGAAGACTCCCTGCTGCAGGAGAGTTTCAAGCAGCAGTTTGGTTGAGAGATCAGAGTAAAACAGCAGAGGATGTTTTTGTGTTGAAACAAAATAAGAAAGACGAGGGACCCTCGGCCCCTAAATGGGATCCCCTCAATTGTTTGCCCCACCTTATAACAGTCCTGTCCCTTTGCCGGACAGACAAGAGGGTGAGGTGACTAATCCACAAGTGGTTCAGATAAACAAGGAACCAGAAGGGGCCATGGGTGATGAACAAGGAAGGGATGGAACTCAGCCTGGAGAGCAGGGAATAATGCATAGAGGGCTGAGACAGGAGGTTACACAACTAAAAGGAAATTTAGTGAATTTGTTGGTGGGCAGACATTCAAAACCCATTGCTGCAAATTCACAGGGAGAGACACAGAGGATTGGTTAGATAAAGCTTTGAGTGATTTGGTAAAGGAAGTGCAGACGGTGTATGTAAAAAGAGATGAAAAGGAGGTAGTGTAACTAGGGAGGTTTAATGTGAGAAGGAATGAGGAGAAAGTCAAAGGAAAGTGATTAATGGTACAGAGGGAGGTAATGTAGCATGTAGGTGAGTGGAAAGAGATTTTTGCAGGGGTGGTAAGAAAGCCAGAGAATGTAATTTGGAAGCCGAAGTAGAGGATTTGGTAGAAGTACTGAAATGGTCAGAGAAACTTTAAAACCTGGAGAGGGAAAGTGCTTCTCCTGTAGCTGGGAAGGCAGAGAGACAGGAACACTTGATCTTGGTAAATTTGATGAAGATGGAGGATTGAGGATGTCAAGGGCTCATTTATTTGGGTCCCACCACAAAAGAGTCCTTGATAAATTTAAAAGTGGGATCTGAAAGAAGAAGAAATTGTTTTCTTGAGTTTGGGCAGAAGCTTCTTGTCCATAGAATGGAGGGACGTTCTTTCTCACTCCCTATAATGAGGCCCCTCTTGGTGTTCCATGAACAGGGGAAAATGGGAATTATGTGTGATTTCTTACTAAATTCTCGGATGGGTAAATTTGACAAAATGGGATTTTTAGTCTGTCCTAGGGGTGGACATTAAATTGGGTCAAGAAAAAATAAGGGTTGTGCTATATTCACTAAGAAAAGAAGAGGAGAAATAAACTAACCCAAAAGTTAGAGTTGGAATTGGAAAAGGGGGAGGATTGACAATAGCTTCAATTGAAATTACTTTAAGGAATGCTGGGGAAGTAGTAAGAGTGAAACAATACTTCATTCTCTTGGAAGGGAGAAGGGGATTGAAATCAGTCATTAATCAGCTCATGGAGAAAGGTTTGTTGGAATCTTGTATGTCCCCATATGATATTCCAATTTTACCTATTAAGAAACCTGATGGTTCTTGTGGTCTAGTGCAAGATCTCAGAGCAGTGAATGCTATAGTCCACAAGAAGCTAGGAAATTGATTTTGGAGGGGAGTAATAACTGTGACAGTAAATTACCAGGGATGCATAATCCTGGCACAAAAAGCTGGCCAATGCTTAACAGATTCTAAAATTTTAAAGTGTAAGACTATATTAATGGAAAGAGATTATTTAATTTTGACTAACGCTAGTGGATTAAAATTGGCCACTTTCCTAAAGGGACAGGGAAAAGTCCCACAAGGTGAGGATGGAATAAATGTATTCATTGATGGATCATCCTGAGTGATCCAAGGGCAGTGGTGTAATAGCTATGCTATCATAAAAGAAGGGGAACAATTGTAGAGGCAGGGAAACTTCCCTCCTCTTGGTCTGAGCAGGCCAGTGAACTATATGCCCTCAAGTAGGTCCTATATCTTTATAAGGACCAGGTAGTAAATGTCCACACAAATTCTAGGTATGTTTTTGGGATAGGGGATTGTTCATAAAAGCAAATTCTTGGCTCTTAAGCAGTTGGTGGTAAACGTGCTGGAAGTACTGGATCAGCCAAAAGAACTTGTAATTGAGCGTTTGCTTGGGCACCAAAGGTGTAACACTCCAGAGGTAATAGGAAATAGGTTAAATGGGTTGGCTGCAAAAGAAGCAACTCAGCAACAAGGGAAATGTCAAGTTCTAAACCTTACCCCTTTATTGAAAAGCCTAACAGAGGATCCAAAGTTTTCAGAAACTAAAATAGCCAAAATAAAAGAAATGGGGGGGGGGGGG
>NW_015387852.1:227509-229536 GCF_001527695.2 Protobothrops mucrosquamatus
ACTTCACGTGATCTTGATTCTATCCCTCTGTTAATGCAGCCTAGCACTGTGTTGGCCTTTTTGGCAGCTGCAGCACACTGCTGGCTCATATTTAGGTGATTGTCCACTAGGACTCCGAGGTCCCTCTCACAGTTACTACTATTGAGCAAGGTGCCACCTATGCTGTACTTGTGCAATTGGTTTTTCTTGCCTAAATGTTTTTGCAGTTAAGCAGCTATGCATGCCTAAGACAGGAAACAAGTTAAAATAGCACAGAAGAACCAAGGAACATCTGGTTAGGCCAGGGTTCTTCAAACTTGGCCCTTTTATGACTTGTGGACTTCAACTCCCAGAATTCCTCAGCCAGCGTGCCTAACTGAGGAATTCTGGGAGTTGAAGTCCACAAGTCATAAAAGGGCCAAGTTTGAAGAACCCTGGGTTAGGGAGACAGGAAATTCTAACCAAACCCAGAAATGTGGTTAAAACAGTCAAGTAAGCAAAGAAATAGTCTTGCAAAAGTTATGCTATATAAGGGAACAAATAAATAATGGTTAGGGGTGTTTAAACCATGGTAGTGGGAAATGTAAACAGGGTTGGAGATTCACGTTGGATGCTTAGGCACTTCGGATAGGCTGTAAACCTTGTAGTACCCAGCCAATGGGGAGACAAGGGAGGAACCATGTGGACTGGGAAAGGGGATAAAGAGTTGATCTTTTCAACGCTTGGGTGAGACTACTTGCTGGTCACCCACTCTTGCAAGAACATTTAATAAAACTTTGTTGCTTCACTGTGGAGTCTGGCCTGAGTCTTTTGGTGAGAGAACTCTATATCTCACACTCTAGACAGTTAAGATCACCATTTTATTTTCTCAGAGAGCTGGAGCCAGCACTCTTCCAAACAAAATACTGCCCTCAGAGGCCACCATGTTTATATTTCAAGAGCTCTGTGAGGGCTGATTTAGTGCCCAAACACCTTATTGGAAATAAAGATGAAGTTGGTCTCCTGTTTTGCACCCAATGTTCCTCATAAAAAGCTGTGGCAATTTCCACAACATCATTTCCTCCTCTCTCTCCTCCACCCACCCAGCTCCTTCTCAAATGGACCTGCAGCCATGGAAAGAAATTCCAGAAAGCCATGGCCACCCACTGTGATTTTCCCAGAGTGCTGGTATCCAGGCTGTCTGAAAAAAGAAGGCAGTTGATTTCTCTCTCTCTCTCTCTCTGGAATTTGGCTTCATAGTAGTACTCACCTTGAGCTAAAAGTTTAGGAAAGGAAGAAGAAGGAAATCCAGCCTTTGCTTTCACTACTTGCCCACTCAGGAATAAGTCTGAGAACAAATGGGACCAAGGAAAAAACCAGAAGAAATCTTTTCCTTCCCAGCCACTTGCTATTTTAGCAGGGAGTGTAAGAAAGGGGAACAAATGTGTTGTGTCCTGAGCCTGCAAGATGCAGGCTCGGGACGTTGCAAGAGTCCAGGGCATTTGCAGAAGCTGCCCGGGACCAGACTGAGCGGTGCCGGCCTTGTGCGCATGCGCAAGGTGGGAAAAGCCCGCCTCATGATTGGTTGAACTTGCCCGGGGATCAGAGGGTATAAATAGAGGCCTGCGTGCCTCTGCTCTGGTTGTTCGAGAGTGGAGCAAACAATAAAGACTTGTTGGAGATGAATCGTCTCAAGCGCCATTATTCCCAGGACTTAACACTGGCGACGAGGGTGGGATTCAGTCTCTACAGCTAAGAAAAGCTAGAAGACTCACCCAAAGAAGTCCGGGGAAGAAACGGCGTGGAAGTCAGCGTTATCCTGCCAGTATGAAATCGCTGGAGGGTGCGTGCGACTGAAGAAGAAGAAACTTTACCATCGATCATGGAAAAGGTTGGGCAATTAGAGGCTTTCGACGTCTCTCACCCCGAGAGGTGGGAATCTTACGTGGCAAGAGTCGAGACGTATTTTCGCATCAACCAGATTCGAGAGGAAGGCTTAAAGGCTGCCACATTGTTGTGCGTTTGTGGGCAAGACGCCTTTGAGATCGCCGAGAGTTTAATCTCCCCAG
>NW_015387852.1:230569-252761 GCF_001527695.2 Protobothrops mucrosquamatus
CAGACTGAGCGGCGCCGGCCTTGTGCGCATGCGCAAGGCGGGAAAAGCCCGCCTCATGATTGGTTGAACTTGCCCGGGGATCAGAGGGTATAAATAGAGGCCTGCGTGCCTCTGCTCTGGTTGTTCGAGAGTGGAGCAAACAATAAAGACTTGTTGGAGATGAATCGTCTCAAGCGCCATTATTCCCAGGACTTAACAAAATGGGTCTCTCTTTCTTGGTCCGATGATTTTCAAAAGTTTTTGCAGGGCCTTTTGTTCTCTTCCCACATGCTGTGCCTGGTGTGTGGGACCAGGAGGCCCTTCAGCATACAAATAGGTCCTTACATCTTTCTTTTGTTTAGTTGTAGAAAAGCTGACAGTGAGACAAAGAACCCACAGAGGATACTAATGATTGCTTTTCTATTTCTGCCTTGGCTGGAAGCAGATTGTTCATCAGTTCTTCCAATCAATGCAGCTAATTAGTCCCACTGTCAACCTTTCTTTCAAGCTTGCTGCCAGGTGCCATGGAAATGGTGGTGGTGGGTAAGCAATGGGCATTTGGGGGGGAAGCATGCAGGAGGTGAAACGAATTTCTGAGAAGCGATGGGGAGGCCTGGACTCAGAGAGACCAGCTTGGGTTGTTTAACATCTTCAAGGCCAACCATCCTGGGATCGGCAGGCACAAAGGGGGAGCACCTGGACCAGAGACATTCCCAAAACATCTTCCTGGCCCATGATTGAACTCTGGTTGCCTGGCTACTGGGGGGTGGGCTCTGGGGTTTGTTTCAATTTGTTTTAATTTGTCTCTTTGCATGCGTTTTGCTTCAGAACTTGCCTGACTTTTGCTGCAATCAGTTCTTTCCTAGTAAAAGTACCTTTTCTCTGAATCTATGGAGTCAAGGGTTTTCTTTCCTAGGGATTGATCAGATGCAGCCCTGACAACCACTATATAGACATCATTCTCAGAAAAGATGCTACCCACTGCATCTCTGATTCCAGTCATGTTATATGTCAAAATCAATGACTCACATGAATCTGAAGCCATGATTTTCATCAAGGGGGAATAATTCACACAAAATATTTCCTTGACGAACTGGCCAACAGAAAAATACACAAATTTGGGGGACTTCTGGTTGATGTCATGGCGGTACAGCTGAGGAAAAGTGGAGCTCCACTTCCCACAGTTGGTTTCATCCTGCTAGGGAGCCCTCAGGGGCTGAAAGTCACCCCGGAGAGGCGGCATTAAAGGTGGGAACCCTGCTGATCATGAGCAGACAGCAGTTGGCTCGTTTGATCATGTGAAACCCCTCCAAACCGGCAGGAGAAAGGCAGCCGCATTCCTGCAGTGAATCTGAAGCCATTGACAACTGGGGAAGAAAGCTGGCAATGCTGTTTAGCACCAATTAGCAGATCGTTAACACTGTATCCTGGATCTGGGTGAGACTGTCTTTCTCTACTTCTTTGGAATCTTACTTCCTGGAACTGATAGATCCCTAAAAGGCAAGAATCCCGCCCCCCAGACGTGACTGGAGGAAAGGGGATTTCTCCCATCTATTCCAGAGAAACAAAAACGGTAGCAAAACTATCAGGGGGACTGGAACATAGAATATAGAACATAGAACCAGAACTAACATGAAAGATACTGTGTGGGAAAACTTTGATATTTGTTAAGTGGTTTTTGAGAGAATATTTGGGTGAGAATAGCTTTAGTCAATGATTTTTGCTTTAAGTTTTTGAAGATTTATCTGTGAGTGACACCCAGTGATGGAAAGGAGGTATAGCTTTATTTGTTGTGTCTAAGCCAAGGAATTGGCCTGGAGCCCAGACATTAATATCTGTCTAGCCTCTCTGATGTCCTTGAAGACTGGAAACTTTTAGACCTGCAAGGAACAGCTGGAGACAGAGAAAAATATGGCTTTTTGTTGTTTCCTGTTTGGTGGGATTTATTGACTGGATTAAAGCCTCCCGGCTACTTTGGATTACAAACATCAATTGATTTACAATTTTGGACTTGTAAGAACCATCTGGAGCTAGAGGAAAATATGGATTTCTGCTGCTTCCTGTTTGGTGGGATCTACTGATTGGATAAAGGCCTGTTGGCTACTTTGGATTATAAACATTGGTTGATCTGCAATTTTGGATTTTAGACATAAGGACTGTGACAGGTTTTATAACTTTTCCTCTGGATTTGGTGTTGACTGACAGAGTTGGATTATAAACTTCTCCTCTCCTTGGTGGATCTGCACATTGGAACATATTGGACTATAAAGGTTATAGATAAAATGAAGGACTATAAGAACTATATAATTTGATGTGTATTGATGTATTGAGTATAAGATTGGTTATATTGGATAAGATTAGCCTTCTTTGAGCATATCAGTTTGATAACAGAATAACTGGAGGGTGGGAATAAAAATGAGCATTCCAAATCTTGCCAAAATTGCCAAAAAACCATCTTCAGCATCCTCTTCTGTGGCTCCCAGCCCCATACACCAAAGATCCATAGAATCAATGCTTCCACAAGAAAAATCTAACAATTTTCAAAAGGAAATCCAACACTGCAGATAATCCAAGAAGCAATTGCTTCACATAAAGAAGATACAAGAAAAAAATCATGATGAGATAAAAAACAACCAGCAAAAATTGGAAGAAAAAATGGATAAGATAAATGAGCAGGTTTTTAATATAAACTCACAACTAGAAAACTTCCAACAAATGATTACAAAGAATGAACAAAGAATTCAGAAAATGGAAGACAAATCAGATGAAACTGAGAAAAAGATGGAGGAAATAAAAGAAGAAAACCAAAGACTGGCACAGACAAATAAAAATTTGGAAGACACAGTGGCAGCATTGGACATAGAGAAAGCTTCATACCTACTAAGATTCCAGAACATACTGGAAGATAAGGAGGAAGATCTAACAGAACTGGTCACAAACATGCTAGCTAGCCAAAGCACTGAAAATTGAGAAAGAGGAGATGGAAGGAAAGCTCAATCAAATATATATAGTCAACTCAAGCTATGCAAGAAGACATAGAGTGCCCAGAGAGGTGCATGTTAGATTTGTGAAGAGAACAATAAGGGATGAAATACTGAAAAGAGTGAGGGAAGAACTGCTGCAAGATTGTGGTTCTGAAACAGATCCCCTGGAGGATAAGAGACTCCCGGAAACAATACCAATTTTTGACCACAAAATTAAATGAAAAAGGAGTAAACTTTATTTTTTAAAAAAATGTTTTATTGATTTTTAAGAATTACAATCTTTAGTGCTTAGTAAACAACATGTTGTCTGGGTTCAGATATTTAACATTAACTTCTTCAATATAAATCTGTTCAGTACTACACAATCCAGTATTTTTTCCCTGATCCTCCTTTCTTCCCCATATTTTTTCCATTTTCCCCTCATTACACAGTTACAATTTTTGGTACTGTTGATGTATACAAAGTTAGATGTAAGCATCTTCATCATATTTACTAATATCATACAAATAATAATATCAATTCATAAATCAATAATATCAATTCATAAATCAATATTCTGTTTTTCATGCTCTTGTTAAGGTTTGATTTCCCATCAGTATTTAAAATCTTTGTCAGTTATAATTTTCTCAATATTAATTACATTTATATAGCTAAAAGTTTTATTCATACCAATCCTCCTCTTATTTTCATATTTCCCATATCAAAAAAAGAAAAAAAATGCTATTTTAATTCTAAATCATATCTTTCATTATAAAAGTCTAATTATATCTAAGGGTCAACCATTCTTTTAATCATATTCAAACAGATATTTAATCATATAATGCCCCCTCTAAAAGGTCAAGTCTTCTGTTTTTTAAATCTGGCTCTCACTTTCTTTCTTTGCCAAGTAGCTTTCAAAGCCAGGGTAATTAGATTGCCCAGGAATTTTCTTTCTGTTTTTGTGAAAATTGCTTGGCATGAGGAAGACAATTTAGGCAGGGTATTTTTTTTTGGGGGGGGGGGAATTCCGCCCATTTATATTCCTTAAGCAACTCCCAGTTTCCTTCTCCCTCAATTTCTCTTTTCATTTTTTGTCTCCCAAGTTGTGACATTTCCCCTAACAGCTCCATATTCCACTTTTTAAAACCTTCTTCCTTGCTATCAGATATATTTTGCAGACCTAAGGGGTAAAGAGTCTTTTGCATTTTCATTGTTATGGCTAAGTCTTGCAATGTTCAAAGTGATCAAAATGTTCAACCTCCCTGAAAACAGCTCAAACGTTTCTCCCAGCCAGGCATACTCCAAGGTCATTTTTTTCTTTCTCTCCCACTAGCTCTTGAGGTTAAAAGTCCAAGCTCAGTAGGTATTTATAATCCAAGAAGGTCAGGGTGATAAGTATGCCAAAATATTTTCCTTTATTGCCAGCTGTTCTCCCAAGCTAGGAGTCACCAAGCAGCCAGGAAGCAAATTATAGTGCTATGCACAAATCCACCGCTAGATGTCATTCAAAGTCCATTTTCCACTCTTAAGACAAAGGATTGATTTCTTATATTTCACCTCAATTTTTTTTTTCCAAAGAGAAAATCTTAACAGTTATCTCAGTCCTCAAATTTATCAAAACTGTAGCTTTATGTTACTTCCACTTCAGTATTATATGTTTCTGTCCCCCATAAAATTAAAACGCCGCTTCCGTTCACATTCGGAGGTTTTTAGCTTCTTGGGAGCCTTTCCCAGGAAATTCAGTTGTAAAATAGTAAAGAAAGGATCAAATTTCTCACCCAGTTCCAAACATGCTGTTTATGATGTGTTAATTGGTGCTTTTTCTTCTTCAGTTGTCAGCAGCTAATGGCCGGCCACGGGAATGTAGCCAGTCTTTCCCCTGCTGGTTTGGAAGGCTTTCCTTGGATCGAACGGAAAGACTGCTGTCTCTCTGTGATCAACAAGGCACCCCTCCTCGTCATCGCCTCCTCGGGCCAACTTTAGGCCCTTTTTAGGGTTCCCAGCAGTGCAAAATCAGGCGCAGAAGGCAGAGCCCTGCCTTCCTTCGTCCTGTTCCACTGTGATGCAAAACTGGAAGTCCGAAAAAGGAGTAAACTTTAGATGGTTGGTCCCAGAGGGGATCCTAATCAACTGGAATTCTAGAAGATACAGATTTGACTCCACCTTTAAAACAGCGGAATTTTATGAGAGACATGCAAGTTTCTTTGAAGAAAAAACACAAGACATAAAAGCAGACAGGGAATTTGAAAAACAGAAAGAGCCAGAAATAGAAGAGGCAGATACACAAAGCGAAGAAGAAGGAAAAGAAAAAGAAAATACAGACCTAGTAGGAGAGGGACTAGTAAGAGAACAAAGACAGAAAAGAACTACTAGGAAACCAAAACCTAAATATAAGTAAATAAGATGGAAAAGGAAAGTGGGATCCTTTTAATGAATATTAATGGACTGACCTCCCCCTCAAAAAGGAAAAAAAAAATCTTTACACGATTACAAAAATTAAAAACGGACATAATTTGCCTTCAAGAAACACATATAAAAAAACAGCATTATAAACACCTGGAATGCCCGAAAATTGGGAAACTTTATTTCACGGCAGCACAACAAAAGAAAAGGGGAGTAGCTTTATATGTCAAAGAGACAGTAGACTCCAAACAGGTCTATACAGATGAAGAAGGAAGAATTCTAATGGTGGAAATAATGATAAATCAAAAAAAGACATTGATAATAGCAATATATCCACCAAACAACAAACAAGAAAAAATTATCAAAATCTACACAGGAAAATATTGGAAATGGAATATCAAAATATCTGTTTAGTATGAGATTTCAGTGCAATTGTGGATGAAAAATTAGATTACAACAGTAGTAAAATAGGGAAAAAAAGAAGGAAGAGATTACCTAAGGCGTTTTTTAAAATGGCAGAAGAAATCTGCGTACATGATGTCTGGAGAGAAATGAACCCCAAAAGAACTCAGTATACATTTTATTCGAATATACATAAAAGACAAATGGAGATAATTAAACATAAATTAAACCTAATAGAGTCAGAAGAATTGGCTCAACAAATCCAAAGGGCAAAACAAAACTTTCAAAAATGCAAATAAACCAGGAAGATGGCTGGCTTATAAACTGAAAAAAGAGAGAAAAAGTTGATAAATAAACTGCATGAGAAGGGAGATGTGCAACTCCAAAATGGGCAATAAAAAATAGTTAAATATTATGAAAAACGATATGATATAGAAAAAAATTCTCTGGAAAAAACAACACAATATATGGAAAAAGCCAATTTACCAAAAATTCCAGAAAACTTTAAAAATATGCTAAACGAAAAAATAACAATGATGGAACTGATGGAAACTATAAAAAGACAAAAAAATGATAAAACCCCAGGACCAGATGGGCTACCTGCAGAGTTCTATAAATGTTTTCAAGATACATTAAGCTCCCCAATGAAGGAAGTTTGTAATGAGGTATTATCAGGGGCTAAATTACCAAATACATGGATGGAAGCAAATATCACCTTAATACCAAAAGAGGACTCAGATCTGCTACACATAAAAAATTATAGACCAATATCACTACTGAATGTGGATTACAAAATTTTTGCCTCAATAATAGCAGAGAGATTGAAAAGATTTTTGATTGAATTTATTCATCCAGACCAAAATGGATTTTTACCAAAAAGACAAATAAAACACAACTTAAGGATTATTTTAGATACATTAGAATGCTATGAAATGCACCCAGGAAAACAAATGGCACTAATTTTCTTAGATGCTCAAAAAGCCTTTGATAATGTAAGCTGGCAATTTATGACACAACAATTAAACTGCATGGATTTTGGAGAAAAAATTATAAATGTAATCAAGACAATATATCATAAACAATCAGCAAAAGTAATTATAAATGGGGAGTACACAGAGAACTTTAATATAAAGAAAAGCACAAGACAAGGATGTCCACTATCCCCATTGCTATTCATATGGACTTTGGAAGTTTTGAACAGGAACATCAGACAAGACCAAGAAATTAAAGGAATGGAGATAAAAGATGAAAGCTATAAATTACAAATGTTTGCAGATGATTTTGTATTTATCATAGAAGAACCATTGGAGACAACTCCTAAACTATTGAAAAGGATTGAGGAATTCAGAGAAGTAGCAGGATTGAAGATAAACAGAGAAAAAACAAAAGTCTAAGCAAAAAGAACAACTGTCAGAAAAAATTGATTTTCGAATAGTTAGGAAAGTTAAATATCTGGGAATATACCTAACAGCAAGATGTGCAACGATAAAATAAGATAACTACATAAAATTATTTAACCAAATAAAATGAGATCTGGAAAAATGGAAAAACTTACAACTATCAGTGTTAGGAAGAATAGCTACTGTGAAAATGAATATATTACCAAAACTGCTTTTCTTGTTCCAAACAGTACCTATAAAAATAGAGAAGAATTTTTTTGATGATTTGAATACATTGATTTTGAAATTTATTTGGCAAGAAAAGAAATCTAGAATTAAACTGAAAATGCTACAAGAATCCAAAGAAAATGGAGGATTTGGATTACCAGACTGGGTCTTCTACTATCAAGCATGTGTCTTAACATGGCTAAAAGAATGGATAAATCTCAGACATAAAAGACTGTTATATCTAGAAGGACATGATCTGCAACTGGGATGGCATGCATTTCTATGGTATGAGAAGAATAAAACTCATAGACACTTTCAAAACCACTATGTAAGAAATTCACTACTTTCTCTGTGGGAAAAGATAAAAGCTAAAATCTACTTGAAAATCCCAGGATGGCTTTCAACTATGGAAGCGTTTGTTCACCCGAACTTGGTGCAATATGAAAATTTTTTGACATATAAGGATATTTTGGATACTGAAGGGAAACTAAAATCTAAACAAGAGCTTTTAGACCAGGGTATTGAATTATCATGGTGGCCTCAATTGCAAATGCAATCGAGATATGATAAAGATGCGAAAATATATGGCTTTTACAAAGAATGTTTGCTCAGATATTTTTGACCTCTGATGAAAAACTGATTAAGAAACTATATAACTTTCTATTAAATTTGAAAATGGAGGATGAACAAGTGAAAGATACAATGATACAATGGGCAAAAAACTTTGGCTATAATGTAGAATTAGAGAAATGGCAAAATCTTTGGGAAAGAAATTATAAATTGACAATGTCAACCTCTTATAAAGAAAACTTATATAAGATGTTTTATAGATGGTACTTACCACCTGCTAGATTAGCAAAAATGTTTAAAAATATGTCTAGTAAATGTTGGAAATGTAACCAAAAATCTGGCACATATTATCATTTGTGGTGGACCTGTGTTAAAGCAAAAAAAAATTGGACAAAGATACACATTTGGTTAGAAAAGATGTTAGGAAAACATGTAGATTTTAAACCTGAACTTTTCTTACTAGGTATAATACCAGAAAAATTTGATAAGCAAAGTGTATATTTAACATTGCATGTACTAACAGCAGCGAGGATTGTATTTGCTCAGCACTGGAAGAATGAAGAAACACCACTAGACGAAGAGATAATCAAGAAGATATTGGACTGTGCTGAAATGGACAGACTTACATTGAGGATCAAAGAGAAAAATGATACAGAATATTTTCAAACATGGAATTTATTTTATCAATGGTTGGAAAAAAGGGGTAGAGACTAAGAATGTAACTTGTATTATTAAGCAAACAAATTAACCCAGACAACACGATGTTTATTAAGCACTAATCAAATGTAATAATAGAAAATTAATAAAAAAAATTGGAAAAAAAGAAAAATACACAAATGTAGGCAATATCTCCTTAATAAACTCAAAGACATTGAGAAGTCACTGTAGACATAACAGATAAATTCAATGAAGAATGGGTTATTAAAATTAATGTAATAACATTTTATCTCTCTTTGGCTTCAAGACTAAGCTACTTTACTCTGAATCTTAAACTTAAATGGTAATCAAGAGTGAACCAATTCAACCACTGAAGTTTGTATTTAGTAATAGTAGTGAGGATTAAATAAATGTGATGAAAAATTGAATGAGAGATAAAGGCTTTCCATGGCATAACCCATCCATTGGGAAGTAGCACAGGCCCAAATTAGTAAAAGACATATGACCACTAACCTGATTTTTACTTGTTTTTTAAAAGATTCTTCCCAGCTATCTTCATCCCGCTATGCAGACTCAAAAGGTATATCAAATAGACACAAGAATTCCTTTCTAAATGTTTTATTACAGCCATGCCTCAGACAGAAAACTACCACAAACTGAACATTGTCAAATGATTTAGAAAGGTGGGACTAATACCAAACATAATTATTAGATTAACATAGAGTAGATTAGAGAAGATAATTTAGAAAGAATTTAGAAAGAAAGAAGAAACTTTAGAAAGAAATAGGGGTCTTTCTTTCTGTTTGAGTATTTCTAGGGTAACCATTTTGTTCTTTCAATCATCTGCAACACAATGTACAGTATATCAACAATACAACTACCAAATTTTGCTACATCCTGGAGCAATGTAGCAGAGATAAATGCTTGGGGTTTTCTTTAATAGGAATATAACAATATTTTCAAAACCATTATTACTTTTCTTCATGCTTCTGCTACCTGCACATATATTCAAGATGCACTGCTACAGGGAAGATAAGCTGGGTTAAGGGGCAGGCCCAAAGTGAGGCAAAAGTCAAGATGCTTTCCAACACCATCCCACATACAGAAATAAACTGGTCTAACCAGCAGAATCTTACTTCAATATTGGCAATTGGACAGCATCCTCCATAGTGTCAGAAGGCAACAAGTTAGCTTGGGGACACAGGGCAGGCTGTGTAGCATGAACAGCTCAGTCTTCACACACCTGGCTGCCACTCACAGCCCCCAGCATCTACTGCCTGAAGTAGTCACTTGACTTTGCATAATGACAGAGCTGGCCCAGCAGGGTTTGCCTCAGTCCCTGAGATCTTCTGACCTTAGTTCTGGAGGTGCTGATGTTTTCCATGTTTTCGATACTACTGATGCAGTTATTTGGGACTTTGTTGCATGCCAGGCGGATGTAATCCCAGAAGCCACGTTGTCCATCAGAGCTAAACCAACTGACAGGACCTAGGAGGAAGCAGGGAGGGAAGGAGGCGAAAGTCTTTGTAGTGTAGTGCAGACATTGCCAATCAGTAATGAATGGCTGTCTACTGGCTGCTACAGTACTTGCTAAGCAGTCTAATCCTAAAACTATAATAGACATTGCTTCAATGTCTCTAGGGCAGTGGTTCTCAACCTGTGGTCCGTGGACCCCTGGGGGGATTGCGATGTCATCACAGGGGGTCTGCGAAAGCTTGAAGAAATTTTATGATATTTTGCAGTTAAATCTGAATGAACGAATAAGTGAACAAATGAAAGCAAGATGGAATGGGAAATAGAACAAAATCTTAATTTTCCATGCTTGTTTTGCAAAACCTGGCTTTTTAAACCTAATCAGAGGTATAAATCTGCTATGAGAGTAGCTGTCTGGTGGCAAATACTGTAGCTGCATTTGGTATTTCTGCACACTGAGAACATGAAAGTGAATGACACTGAGTGGCAGAGAGAAAGCATGTGACATTTCTTTCTATTGCACAGACAATCAGAGACTGCGGGGCAGAGAAAGCCGAGTTAATCATTGTCAGTGTGTGTGAGCATTTGGACCGATTTTGTAATCATCTTCTAACCATTTGGTTATCATTCATTAAGGTGTTTTTTTGATATTGCTGCAGTGGATTTTGTGACAGCACATTTCGGTTTATCCTCAGGATGGATCGCTGGCTGAATTTGAAATGTAAAAGGACTGATGTTGATGAGGGTGCATCCTGTTCAAGGCAAAGTGACGCTTCCAGTCATTTTTAAAAGTATTGCCATTATAGCAAGGAATATCTCTTGATTGGCTTCATCTGAGGGCAAGCAACTACCACAGTGCGTGTTGTGTTATGAGGTACTGTCCAACAAGGCTATGAAGCCGTCAAAATTGCAAAGAAATCTTGATACAAAACATAAGGAACATGCCACAAAGAACATCATTTTTTTCAAAAGCAGGGAATGTGAGCTTTGGGAAAGTAAGAAAATGGTAAAAAAGACTGCAACTGGTTGTAACAATGAAAATGCAGTGAGGGCTTCATTTGAGGTTTCTCAACTAATAGCAAAAACTGGAAAACCACTCATTATAGCCAAGGACTTTTCCATAATACCTGTGTCAAATGACACAGTTAAGAGGCGAATTGACAGTTTGTCAGCCAATATTAAGGAACAATTATTAGAAAGAATTTGCCTATCCCCCTACTTTACACTGCAACTGGACGAAAGCACAGACATAGCAAACAAAGCTACCTTACTGTGCTACATTAGGTATCAGCATGAGAGAAATGTTTTCAAAGACATACTTTTCATTTCCTCATTAGTACACACTATAGCTGAGGAAATATTCAACAACTTAAATGACTTCATAACATCTTATGAGATGGACTGGTTGAAATGCGTTGGAATTAGCACAGATGGTGCACAAACAATATCTGGAAAGCTTACTGGGCTTGTAGCACGGATTAAAGAAACCATGCTGTCAGTGACTTGGTACCATTGTTGCATACATAGAGAAGCCCTAGTTGCTAAAAAGATACCAGAAAAACTAAAGCAGGCCTTTAATGAATCAGTCGAAATTGTCAATTTTATAAAAACTGAATTCAAGACTTTTTGAACAGCTTTGCAAGGATATGGACAGTGAACATCAGCAACGTCTGCTACACTGTGATGTTCGTTGGCTATCACGAGGTAAAGTTTTGTCTCACTTTTGGGAATTGAGAGATGAGATAAGATTATTCCTAATGGAAAAGCAGTTTCACCTCAGCAATCATTTGGCATATCTCTCAGATATCTTTACCCACTTAAATACGCTGAACTTAAGTCTTCAAGGAGATATTTTACAAACTTTAAAAATTACTCAAATATTATATATAATTATCCTCATGGTGTAAATCTATTTCTTCTCTTGTTTTCAGATTTGATCAATAATATTTGACAAAGTTTGGGAATTATTCAACTTTACATAAAAGGACAGAAAACATACATTTACAAACTCATTTTATAAATACAAAACAACCTTAATATCAAAAATTTTAAAAAAAATTGAAGTAATATAGGGAATTCTTTTAATATAAATTATGATAAAGATTAATCAGTAAACAGAAGCATATATTATTCCCCACAGCAAGGAGAAGCAGAGATGGTCAAATTGATTATTTTATCCAAAGAAGAGAATATATTTAACTTTGTTTCTATTTGGAAATTGCTTCTGGATTTTGAGCTTGCAATGAAAAAAAATATGAAACTTTGATTTTGTTTTTGCTAGTTAGATAGGTTTGTTGTTATAGAAATGGCTAGCATATACTGCTGTGTAAAAGTAA
The DNA here is from genome assembly GCF_001527695.2 of Protobothrops mucrosquamatus. Taxonomy (NCBI): domain Eukaryota; kingdom Metazoa; phylum Chordata; class Lepidosauria; order Squamata; family Viperidae; genus Protobothrops; species Protobothrops mucrosquamatus. The sequence goes on from NW_015387852.1 coordinate 242,960, forward strand.
AAAGTTGAAGTTATAGTGTTATCGTCTACTGTGCTAAACAGAGTTGGAAGTTGGTGCCTTTTTCTTTCCTTTTCCCTCTTTACACCATGTTTTTTTTCTTTTTCCCTCCCCCTCCACCTAGTTTTTTATTACTTTTTTGAATTTCTCTTTGTATTTTACATTTTGATCAACTAATAAAAATGTGAGATTAAAAAAAGTCTTCAAGGAGAAAAGATTACAGTTTTTGAAGTTGAAGATAAGATTGAAGCAATGATCAAAAAGTTGAAATTGTGGCATCGCCTATTGAACCAAAACTACGAGACATTTCCAAATGTCACAAGTTTTCTTGGTTCCACCGATGAAGAGGTGTCTAAGGAGGACACATCACTTATTGCATGACATTTTTTGGAAGATTTGCAGCATAGTTTCCATGAATAGTTTCCTGTTCCTGATGCAAGCAAACATTGGATTAGAGATCCTTTTTCAGTTAATGTGTATGAACTAGAGGGGCTCACAGCAGCAGAAGAAGGCAAGCTCATAGAAATATCCACAGATGGTGCTCTGAAACTGTAGTTCAAAGAACAGTCCCTTCCAAATTTCTGGGCTCATCTACAAGCAGATTTTCCAGAACTATCTAAGTTGAAAGTATTGATGCCTTTTGTAACGACATACATGTGCGAAAAATCATTCTCTGCTCTTGTTTATCTTAAGAATAAGCACAGAAACCACTTGAAAAATGTAGAGTCAGAACTCAGAATACAAGTTTCACCTATTAAGCTGAATATAACAAGGCTTGTGAGTGAAATGCAGCACCAGCATTCTCATTAGTTGTAATTATATGAATATGTTATAAAATGTTCCCTTTTTCCCAACTGCTTGCATTAAGTGAAGTACAACTTGTAAAACTATATTCATATCATTTTCTAGCTTTCGTTTTCATGTGACTTTTGTATGCGCATGTCATATTAATGGTTCCATGTGCATGTAGTTTCAGTGCTAGTATGGTTGGTGGGACCCACTTTAATTAGGCAGATTTTCTCTTAAAGACATTTTCTTAACCCAACTGCTCTCTTTAGGGTCACAACGGGGCTGAAGTCTGTTCCTCCAAGTGGTAGCCCTGGACCCGTAAACAAAAACATACAGTGACTGAACACAGATAAACAAGGGGGGTGGTAAGCAGAATTGTAAAAAGTTTTCATCAAATTTTAGTGTAAAAATTGACATCAAATTTGGAATTAGCACATCAAACTACCCTAAAATGGGCCATTTGAGCGAAAAGAGTGTTGATACTATTATTTTAAATTTGTATGGGATCATTGCAATAAAGATATTATACAAGGAGTGTGTGCATTAACAGATTATTTCCCCTTCTCTCCAAATTTGAAGGTCCTTCATGAGAAAATTGAAATAAATATTAGATGCAGTCTAGTGCTTTAAATCTTGAGTTAAGTCTTGATGCTCCATGGCCATGATGCATGGCCACAAAAGGTATTTAAAGGGGGTCCATGGTGAAGAAAGAGTTGAGAACCACTGCTCTAAGGTATTCAAATTTCCTGTGTCTAGTCAGTGATCAACCTAAAGTACTTTGACTTTGACTAACTTCCTCTATCAAAGATCACCAGAAGACAGGATTGTCTCTACTGTAAAGGTATATCTCAAGATGTACTGAAATACAGCTATCAGCTATAGCAAGAACCACAAATCAACTCCACTGCTTGGTAAAAGTATAGCACAGATATAACAATCTGGGATGATTGGGAGTGGAATTTTGTATAAATGGTTGAAGTCAGACATATTTAATTCTAAACATATATCAGGCATTATTTAGAAGGTAAATTTTGAAACTGCACCAAAAAACAAGGTCAGTTCCACATCTGTTGTTATACATGATCGGGCAGTTATTGCCTGTCACTGTTTGGGAAGACTCATGGAACAGAAAGAGGAGAAGGCAGGTGATAACTATCATAAAAACCTATTCAAATGTACTCTTTCCTCCTCTTTTACAGGGCTCCTACCACCAACTACCTTGTAGAAAGGAGCATAGAACAGTTTCAGTTCTTTAAAAATAAAGAAAAATTTGCATTGTGTTTACTTGCATATAAGACACTTTGCTTATATCCTGTCTTTACAGGTAGTCCTTGACTTATGACCACAATTGAGCCCAAAATTTCTGTTGCTAAGTGAGACAGTTAAGTGACTTTTGCTCCATTTTCTTGCCACAGTTGTTAAGTGAATCACTGCAATTGTTAAGTTAGTAACATAGTTGTTAAGTGAATCTGGCTTCCCCACTGACTTTGCTTGTCAGAAGATTGCAAAAGATGATCACATGACCCTGGGACACTGCAACCATCATAAATATGAGTCAGTTGCTAAGCATCTAAATTTTGATCACATGACCAGGGGGATGCTGCAACAGTCATGTGAAAAACAGTCATAAGTCACTTTTTTCAGAGCTTCCTGTGGAGACAGCTGCGGGGATGGCGGCTGTTTTCTAGCCGCCCACCTGGGGCTGCGTCAAAGCCTGAAGAAACAGCGGACAACAGCTGTTTCTCGGCTTGGAACCTCGTCCCCTCGGGCGAAGAGGGGGGTGAGCTTGTCCAGATAGAGATAGAGCTCCCTTTGTCCTCCGTTCTTTTTTGGGGGGAGGAAAGGTGAGAGCTCTCTCAGAGTCTGGACTTTTCTCCGCACTCCATGGCGCCTCTGCTCCTTTTTCTTGTTAGGAGCGGAGCCAGACACAGCTTCCACATCTGTTTTTTAAAGATATTTATTTAAACAAATAACAGACAGAACTGACCAGGAGGATTATACAATGGTAGATCTTGGGACTTTGACTCAGGAGACATGTAAAGTATCTTCTCCATTTATTATTTATGCTAAAGGAAGAAGTGAAAATGGCGGAGGAATGTTGCTTTTCATTATGAGAGACCTTCACGTTGACTTTCATTTTCTACTTGGTATTTAGTTTGAAATATTGGCATGGAATGTGACTTGGATTAAAAGATGCTGAAGAAAAACTTTCATTCTCTCATTTTGGATACCATAAAGATCTTTTCAGTTTGATTTGGATAAAAATTAAAGTAAGAAGAAAATGGTGGCGGAGCTGTCGTTTCTTTGTTGCAAAAGAAGGAAAACTTTCACTTCCTTTCTCAAGTTTATTGAAAGTTCAAGCGTTCTTCTTCTTATATAAAAGAGACTTGTGATAGACTTATAGGAACGCTTCGGAAGTTTTACTACCACAGGAAGAGGGGGATTGAAAGTTTTGATTTTAAAATCGCATTATTTTAAGAAGTAGAGTTTATACAGTGAGAATTTATAAAATTAGTTAAAAACTGTATGATCAAATGGGTTCAAAATATTTGAGAAATGTTTGTTGATTTGGGGATATGTTACCAGAATTTACCATAAAAAAGAAAGAGAATATTTTATTACTTGAAGAAACTTATATTATTTTAAAGGACTGAAAGTATTTGAGACTAAAGATTGAGGTAGAGCTCATATAAGAAGAATTTATAAAATTAAAGATTGTATGATTAAATGGGCTCAAACATGGGAAATAATTAGTAATTTACTATTATATTTGGTGGATATGAAGGGATATATAATTTTCTGGACTAAGATTTAGTAGAAAATTTAATAGGTTTTTAAGTGATAGATAAAGTTTACTTTGTAATTATTTTTATTGGGGATTACGGAAGATCTGAATTAAGAAATGTATAGCAGCAAGATTATTGGCTGTTCTTTATTTTTTTTTGTAGCAATATAAAATTTATTTTGTAATTATTTTTATTGGGGATTACGGAAGATTTGAATTAAGAAATGTATAGCAGCAAGATTATTGGCTGTTTTTTATTTCTTTTTTTTGTAGAAATGGCAAAGATTAACTTTAAGATACTTGGGTTTGGGGAAGATGGATAGATTATATGTTTAGAGTTTATATATGCTTATATTTGATTGTTTTTATTTGAGTTAAAGTATGTTTATACTTGATTGCTTTATATTTGGGTAGTAACATTTAGACTTGGGATGATGTGTGTTTAACCCTGTAATCAGTTCTGGGAAGTCCGGGGGGTGGGGTGGGGTGAGAGGGAGGGTAGAAATAGAAATAAAATAATTTTGAGTATTAAGGTAGAAATGAGTATTAAATTAGGAGTATTGATGGAGAAATATAGAAGGCACTCGGTTAGCACCCCTAAACCATGTCCGAAGGGAGGGAGAGGAGAGATAGGAGGGAAGTAGGTAGGTAGTGGAGAAGAGGGCGGATGCGGGGAGGGGGTGCTGCCGAGCTAATGCTCGGTTAGCGCCCCTAAACCGTGTCCGAAGGAAGAGGAGAGGGAAGGAGGTGGGATGTGTAGGAAGGTTGAAGGAAAAGAGGGCGGACGCGGGGAGGGGGAGTTGCCGGGCCGTTTTGCAATATTAACGTTTATGTTTGTATGTTAAAATTAATAATACTAAAGTTGTATTAATGTATGTTTATATTTGTATGTGGGGGAGATATTTCAAAATTAATAAAAAAAATTGGAAAAAAAAAGAGAAACACATGATTTCCTCCTGAAAAATCCAAATTTGGACACTTAAAAAAAAAGTCACTTTTTTCAGTGCCGTTGTAACTTTAAATGGTCACTAAATGAACTGTTGTAAGTTGAGGACTACCTGTATTTTGTACAACTCAGAGTAGAGTACATAACACTCTCCGCCAGAATGACTGGCCCAAAAATACCCAGCCAGCTTTCATGCCTAATGGAGGACTAGAACTTAGCTTCTTAGTTTCTAGTCCAGCATCTTATTCAAATTATCTTGGGAGGATTGTAATCTGAAAGGTGGGATACAAATAACAGTAATTAATAATAATCCAAAAATATATTCTTGGTTAAAGGATCATCCCAGAAGTTAGCACATTTGCTTACGCTCTGAAATACTGTACTTGCTGGGGCCCTAAGATAACCACTGGTGTGAATTTCCTGGTTGCCTCTAATGGTGATCAATGTGTGACAGAGAAGTATGGATGGAATTAGCCTTCGGTTTGATCCAGAAGGGCTTCATTTATATTCTTGACCTTTCATTCATCCATCAGATTCAGTGGTTTGCTTTTTGACAAGCCCCCATCTCTTAATGTAATTTCTTCAGTCTTTAAGAAGGCAATCATTCTGACCTACAGTATATTACAGATTGTATTGACAAGAGTGACCCTGAAGCAAGCAATTAGCTGCTTATCAAACAGTAGGGTAAACTACTATAGATTGCACTGAGACCTATTCCTAGATCATACAGTATTCTGAGTAATAATGTGGGTTTTTTGGTATGATGTGTAGACCAATCAAGCCATTGGTTTATCAACATATTTGAGCTCAGTCATAGATATTTTACATTAAATATACAGTATTGACATCAGTGGGACTTACCTTACAAATTCCATTCTATGGTTCTATTCTATACTGTTTTTAGGATCCAACCCTATGCAGTGCTCAGAAACGGATTCCTCTGTATTTGCTCCACATTATACAAGCAAAATTCTTGCATAGGCTAAGCAGTCATGCATAAGCTAGGCCCTTTTTGCTTAGCTCCACATACAAAATTTGTAGTGATGCAGATTATCACTTTTGTGTTTCAGGATTCGAGGCATTGAAGCACGATACATAGTAGAACCAAACTTCTTTTATTTCTCCTTAACTCCACTCCAAGCAATCTGAAAACAGGCATGCAGGCCTTTTATAGTTTTCCAACCCCCAGGCAGTCCAGCCAATAGGAATCCTTCTTTCTTCGCGCCTTGTGCATGGGCAGAAGTCCGGCGCCAGCCAGTCTGGTCCCGGGCAGCTTTTAGGTTGCCCGGGACCATTTGCAACATTTCTGGGCCTGCTGAGTTGCCTCATCAGGCTCAGGACACAACACCCCTCCCCCCTAGATGGAACACACACAATTCCAATTGTGCACAATAATAAAAAAAGAAAATAATATTCCTGCTCACACGCAGGCAAAACATTCTTATAAAATAATAGGGTTAGCTAAACAACCCACCACTTAATGTAGACTTAATGTGTCTATCTTCTACCCAGCGTAGGTCCCATCTCCTTGTCCTAGACCAACAAGGTCCCTTTGTGCTGACAGGAGCCTCACATATTCACCTAGATGCTTAGGAGGGGCCTTAGCCTGTTGTGACCTACACAAGGTAAGGGAGGGTGCCTGGCTTGTCAGCTCACCTGCGCGGCTAGGCAGACCAGGACTTGTACTTAAGGGCGCCTGGCCTACCGGCCCATCTGGTGGGCTCGCTAGACCAGGACTTTGTTACTCATAATTTGCAGGTGACCCCTGTTGAGGCGTGCTAGCTGAGTTGTCTGGGTCCTCTCCAGGTCTCCTTGGAGGAGAGGAATTTCCCCACCCTGTGGGTGGAGCTGATGGCTTCCCAACTACCCTGGATTGCTCCTGGGAACATAGTCCCTTGAGCCCGCAACCAGTCTCGGACGTGACCTGCGTTGCAGGTGTGCCCCAATAATTCCAGTCCCCCGTGTAAGTGGCCGAGGTCCCAGAGTCAGGAGCCGCCTCTATGGCAAACCCCTCCTCAGGAGAATTCCTGTCTGGAGCTCTTGCGGATACGCATGACTCCCTGTTCTGCGCAATAGCTGAACCGTGAGGATGCCCTTGCTCCTCCCCTGGGAAATCCCTAGCGACCTGCGGTAATTCCCAGGAGCAGTGAGGATGGTTCTCAGGATGTTGACCTGACGTGTGACCTAGTTCCTGGGTCCCCTCCCCCCCGAGAGCAGAGGCATGGGCAGAATCAACAGGGGAGAACCGCCAGCGCAGTTGGTCGATGTGACGCCGCAGAACGCGGCCGTTGCCCAAGGTCACTTCGTATGATAGCGGTCCTGAGATCTTACAGATGACAGCAGGAACCCAGAGATGTCCAGGACCATAGTTCCTTGCCCAGACTGGATCGCCCACCTGAAGTCTCCTAGGAGCCCACGGCTGTGACACCTGTGAAGACACCCAGTCTGGGTGCAGTCTGTCTAACTTCGTGATGAGGCGGCGACCCCAGCGTAGTTCAGCTGGGCTCTTCCCGGTGGCACTGCATGGTGTGGTGCGGTGTGCAAGAAGAAAATCTGCTAACCTGTGATGCCAGCTACCGTGCGTGATTCTTTTGAGTGCATCTTTGGTGGTGCGTACCATCCGTTCAGCTTGCCCATTGGTGGAAGGGTGGAAAGGAGCTGACGTTGCATGCCGGATCAAGTTGGCCTGTAGGAAAGCCTGGAACTCAAGAGAAGTAAATTGGGGGCCATTGTCAGAGACGAGGACATCAGGAAGTCCATGGGTAGCGAAGATTCCTCTCAACACCTGGATGGTCCTAGCAGTAGTAGTGGAGGAGACAGGTACAACCTCTAGCCACTTGGAATGGTTATCCACCAGGATAAGGAAGAATTGCCCCTGAAAGGGCCCAGCATAATCTAAATGTACCCTTGACCAAGGGGTTTGTGTCTCCTCCCACCTGTGTACAGGGGCCTGAGGCATTTCAGGCCGTGACTGTTGGCACACCTGGCACCCGTGCACCTAGGCTTCGGTAGCTTTATCAAGCCCAGGCCACCAAAGATGGCTGCGTGCAAGCGCTTTCATGCGCACAATGCCCGGATGTCCCTCATGCAGAGATAACAAGACTCTAGACCTCAGTGAGGCTGGGATAACTACTCTACTACCCCATAACAGGCACCCATTAAATGTAAACATTTTGTGCCTCCTTTGCCAGAAGCTTTGAAACGCAGCATCTGGACACGTGTCAGGCCATCCTGATAATACCCATGTCAGCATGTGGGTAAGCGTGTGATCAGTGGCACTTTCTGCAGCCACGTCCCTAGCATTGAGGGGAGATTCAGGTAGTTCCTGAATAGAGAGAATATTAATAGCAGGGGCAGGATCTGCCTCTATTTGAGTGAGAGGAAGCCTACTGAGGCCATCTGCATGGCCCATTTCTTTGCCAGGTTTGTGAATGAGCGTGTAGTCATATGCTGACAGGAAAATGGACCACCTCAGCATACGAGGGGAAATGATGTGAGGGGTTTGTTTGGTCATTGTAAACAACCCCAGCAAAGGCTTGTGGTCTGTGGACCATGAAGTGACGGCCATATAAGAAATCATGGAATTTCTTTATGCCAGCCACTATTGCCAAGGCTTCTCTGTCAATCTGAGCGTAATTCCGCTCTGCAGATGACAGAGTCCTTGAGTAGTAAGCCACAGGGACTTGTGACCCATCAGCCTTTAGGTGACTGAGTACTGCACCCACCCCATAAGGGGATGCATCACAAGCAATGCATACAGGCAGTTGCTCATTAAAATGGGCTAATACCGCATTTGATGAGAGCAAGGCCTTGACCTCCTTAAAACTCCTGTCATGGACTTTAGTCCACTGCCATGGAGCTTGCTTGTCTAAGAGCTGGTGTAATGGCTCAGCCACTGCAGCCCTATGGGGAAGGAAAGCATGATAGAAGTTAAGAAGTCCCAAGAAAGCCTGAAGCTCGCTTTTGGACTTGGGACTTGGGGCCTCCTGAATGGCCTTCAATTTAGATTCTGCAGGGTGGATGCCTTGAGCATCTATTTTAAAACCTAAACATTCTGTGGAAGTAACACCAATTTTACATTTCTCCTTTTTTAATTTGAGGCCCACTTGACGGAACCTCAGCAACACAGCCCTTAATCTTTCAGCCAAATTCTGTGATGACTCCCCTGCAATGAGGACGTCATCGAAGTAGGGGCAAACCCCCGGAATACCCCTGAGCATGCGCTCCATGACGCTCTGGAATATGTCAGGAGCAACATTCACCCCAAATTGTAACCTTTTTACCTTAAAAGCGCACCTATGGGCCACTATTGTTTGGGCCTCAGCAGTTGCCTCACCAACAGGTAGCTGTTGATAGGCCTGTGCTAAATCAAGCTTTGCAAACAGTTTTCCCCCTTTAAGGGAAGCCAGAATATGACTCACTACTGGTACAGGATATGCATGCTGTTGCAAAGCTGTGTTCAGAGTACACTTATTGTCTGCACAAATTTGGACTTCCCCGTTAGCCTTTAAAGGCGTCACAATTGGGGTTTCCCATGGACTTGAGTCCACAGGTTCCAAGATGCCCTGCTGGAGCAGCTTGTCCCGTTTAGCATCAGTCTTGCCCTTGAGGGCGAAAGGCACCCTCCTAGGCTTAATCCTAACTGGTGCGATGTTTGGGTTTAATCACAAGGCAATGGGAGGCCCCTTGTATGAACCAAGCTCTGAACTAAACACATCCGCAAACTCTCTGCAGACTTCTGCAATTCCTAGAGTTTGCAGACTATTCAGACCAGTCACCTGAATTCCCAGGGCCTCAAACCAATCGAGTCCAATTAGACTCGTACGATCACCCCCAACAACCACCACATCTAAGAGGCCTTGGAAAGCCTTACGCTGCACCTTGAGTGTGGCTTCTCCAAGTACATTAACTGTTCTGTCCCCCGTCCGACCCACACCCCCCAACCAGGCAGCCGAGGCCTGAAAAACTGCTCGGCACAAAGGCAAATGAATTCCTTGGCAGCAACTGCGTAGCTGCCTGCCAAGCCTTTACTGATAAGACACAGCAAACAAAGATAATTCCACAATGACTTGCCAGAGAGCGTGCAACCGAATATCCATCAAAAAATTGTCTGTCACGAAACTTCACATGCCACACCCCTTGCTTATATAGCCAGTGGGGTGTGGCCCAGTGACTCAGCTGAATTATCTGGCACGACGTGTCCGCTGCTGCGCACGCTTCTCTTTCCGACGCTGGCGTGGATCCAGCCAAGACGTATCCTCGTCGGAGTCCGATACACCTGGCTC
>NW_015387852.1:253466-254771 GCF_001527695.2 Protobothrops mucrosquamatus
GTGAACGTGGCGGACAGGGGGAGATCCGTCAGGAAATCCATGGAGATGGCACCCCACGGTCTCTCCGGTGTCGGCAGCGGTTGGAGGAGTCCAGGAGGTGGGCCGGACGCGGCTTTGGCCTGTCGGCACGTCACACAGGACGTCACGTAAACGTGCACGTCATGCCGTACCCTAGGCCACCAAAAAGTCCGCGTCACCATGTTCAAGGTCTTGAAGAACCCGAAGTGCCCCGCCGCGGGACTGTCATGGCACTGGCTCAGGACGAGGGCTCGGAGCGGGCTTGTAGGCACGTACAGTCGGCCCCGGTGCTTCAGCAAGTCATCCTCCAAGGTCCATGGGGATGCTGGGCCAACTTCCGCTCTCCGCTGCTGCGACCAGGCATCACGGTGCTGCGCTTCCCGCACCTGAGCCCGCAGGTCCGCCGGTTCCTGGACCGCGGCCAAGGCCTCTGCAGGTAGCACCGTCCGAGGGGGAAGGGGGTCCTTGGGGCAGAAGTATTCCGGCTTGCGGGATAGCGCGTCCGCCCTCTGATTGAGGCCGCTCAGAACATAGGTGACGTGGAAGTTGAACCGGGCGAAAAACAACGACCACCGGATCTGCCGCTGGTTCAACTTCCTGGCCGTGGTGAGGTGCTCTAAGTTCCGATGGTCCGTCCGCACCTCCACCTGGTATCGGGCCCCCTCAAGGTGATGCTGCCAAGCCTCGAACGCGGCCTTGATAGCCAGCAACTCTTTCTCCCAGATGGTGTAGTTGCGCTCGGAAGGATTGAGTTTCCGGGAGTAATAAGTGCAGGGAAAAAGAGTGCCACCATCCACCGGAGCCTGTAGCAGAACTGCTCCAATCGCCACGTTGGACGCATCCGTCTCCACCACGAATGGACGGTGTGGATTGGGATGCCTGAGAACCAGCTCTGTGAGGAAGGCCCGCTTGAGGACCTCGAAGGCCTGCTGCTGCGGGGGCCCCCACTGGAACGGGACCTTCTTCCGAAGGAGTTGGGTCAGCGGCACGGTCAGAGTGGCAAAGCCCGGGATGAAGGTCCGGTAGTAGTTGGCGAACCCCAGCAGACGCTGGACGTCCTTCACCCGACGTGGGGGTTCCCAACTGCACAACGCCTCCACCTTGCGCGGGTCCATCGCGATGCCCTCGGGGGTGATGATGTGCCCAAGGAACTCTATGGAAGTCTGGAAGAAGTAACATTTCTCCAACTTCGCATAGAGTTGATTCTCCCGCAGGCGCTGCAGGACCTGGTGGACATGCTGGAGGTGGCTCTCCTGGTTCGGGGAGTAAATTAAAATGTCATCCAGA
>NW_015387852.1:257063-260711 GCF_001527695.2 Protobothrops mucrosquamatus
CTGGCACGACGTGTCCGCTGCTGCGCACGCTTCTCTTTCCGACGCTGGCGTGGATCCAGCCAAGACGTATCCTCGTCGGAGTCCGATACACCTGGCTCCTGGCTGATCCCAGAAGCACCTGGCTCCTGGCCAATCCCAGAAGCACCGGGCTCCTGGCCAATCCCAGAAACACTGGGCTCCTGGCCAAACTCCTCGCTGTCGGAAGGCACCGAAGGCTGCACCAGAGGGGAAGGGCCGGGAGAGAGAGGCCTAGCCATCTCCTCTCCGTCATGTTCAGAGCCTTCCTCCTCTGATGAGAGGGACCCACCAGACGGAGCCACAACAATTAACCTTTGAATTTTGAAAGTCAGTAAGAATTAAGTTCGATGGCCTGAGTTTGACTCGACGGCCTCTACTGCAGCAAATCCTTTTAAAGGTATTGTGTGAAATGATCGATAGAGCGGACCCGGTGTCCAGCTCCATCGATAAGGGAACCCCTTGTAACTGTACATCAATACGAAGCTTCTTTTTAAGGGGCTTGTGTGTCCCTGTTTGCAAGATGCTTCTACGCGATGCGCAGAAACCCACTCTGTGTTGGCTGGGGACCCTGGTACCTTTCCGAAGGAATTCTTCCCGAGGTTGCACCTGCTGGCGACCCAAACAAACAGTGGCAATGTGGCCTTGCTTACCACATGCCCGGCAAATGGCGGAGTGGAACCGGCAGTCCGTGCGCTTATGGCGTCCTCCGCAACCGAGACACTGAAGGGCTGCTGGGGCCTTGCCTGGTTTCTCTCGCGGTCTTCTTACCGCCGGCTGGTGAAGTCTGTCCACCTCCTCTTCAGGATCCAAGTCTTGAGCTTCCTGAGCGACCTCTTGATGGATGGTCACGATGGCTGGAGCGTTTCTGGTGAGCCGCAAAGCCTTCACAGCGCTGTCTGCTGCTTCTTCAGCTGCAACTTCGCGTAAGATATCTTGGAAGGTGACTTCAGCTTTAGCAAAGATTTTTTGTTGCAGCTCCCTGCTTCTAAGGCCGCAGACGAAGCGGTCTCATAAGCGTTCTTCCAGGTCCTTGAATTCACAAGGCCTGGCAGCTTGTCTCAAAGCAGCAATGAACTCAGCAGCGGACTCGCCCGGCTTCTGATCCCTCTGCTCAAAAGCATGCCTCCACGCAATCACAGAAAGTTTGGGGTGGAAGTGATCCTTCAGCATGTTTTTTAAGTCTGTATAGGTGACAGACTCCAGTGGTGCTGGGGCTACCAGGTTCTCGGCTACATCGAAAGTGTCCTGACCGCAGACGCACAGCAGGGTTGCCGCTTTCAAGCCGTCTTCCTGAATCTTGTTAACCCTTAGGTAATTTTCCACCCGGGCCACATAGGAGTTCCAGCACTCCGGGTGAGAGACGTCGAACTCAGACAGACGTCCAATCTTTGACATCTTCTGCTTCGAATGCCTCGCTGCAAGCCTTTGTTGAGGGGAAGGGCCCGTTTGCCAAGCTCACCTCCAGCGATGCTGTACTGGCAGGTGAGTGCAGAGCTGGACGCCGATTCCCAGGCTTCAGGCTCTTCAGATGAGGCTTATCCTCTTCTTACTGCCTTTTTCCTTGCAGCGATCCCACCTTCGTCGCCACTTTTGTGTTTCAGGATTCGAGGCATTGAAGCACGACACATAGTAGAACCAAACTTCTTTTATTGCTCCTTAACTCCACTCCAAGCAATCTGAAAACAGGCACGCAGGCCTTTTATAGTTTTCCAACCCCCAGCCAGTCCAGCCAATAGGAATCCTTCTTTCTTCGCGCCTTGCGCATGCGCAGAAGTCCGGCACCAGCCAGTCTGGTCCCGGGCAGCTTTTAGGTTGCCCGGGACCATTTGCAACATTTCTGGGCCTGCTGAGTTGCCTCATCAGGCCCAGGACACAACAATCACCACCACCATTATCCTCTTCATCCTCAAAAGAAGCTCATCTGACCTACCATGATCCCCTTTGAAACGATGGCTGAGTATATGCTCTAAAATTGCAGCAAAGTTCATAAACTCCTCTGATGAGTCATCAATGGGTTCTACTGTATATTTTTCCAGTAAAGTCTTCACAGAGAATCTACAATGGAATGAAAAAAGGAAACATAATACCAATAGCAATAGCACTTAGACTTACATACCACTTCACAGTGCTTTACAGCCCTAAGCGGTTTACAGAGTCAGCATATTGCCCCCAACAATCTGGGTCCTCATTTTACTGACCTCGGAAGGATGGAAGGCTGAGTCAACCCTGAGCCAGTGAGACTCGAACTGCTAAACTGCTGGCAGCTGGCAGTCAGCAGAAGTAGTCTGCAGTACTGCATTCTAACCACTGCACCACCAGAATTAAATGAGAAAAAGAAGCCAAATTATCAGATACAGCTTTTCTAATTCTTAGTAAAATAGGAGCATGAGACAAAGTTTTTCCTTTTTCACAATGGAATGAGCTTTTGATTACAATGTAGCAGCAAAGTGCTTGGGCTCAGCCTTAGTGAGGTAGCCTCTGAGCCTGTACACTAACACTCTTTACAGCCTGTTCTTTCCAGCCTCCTTGTTCAGCAAGTATGGCTTTTAGAGGCATCCTATTTTATTTTATTTTATTTTTTATTTGCCACCCATCTTGTTTTGAAGCAATTCTTCATTCAATTCAGCACTGAGAAAGCCAATAACAATATCCTTTGTATTCATCTTCATAGCACTGTTACTGGGTGCTTAAATGCTTTTTTTTCAAAGAGGTATGTCACATTAGTTAGCTTTCTCTTTCATGTTTCAGAGGATCATGTGGTATTGAAAGTTAACACAGAATTATATCAAAGCCCATTGGTACCTTGCCCTTGTCTGGGACGATCCTAGGGTCCATCAGAGAGAACAATATAAAACTTTGTCTTATGATCAAGTACTGCAAAGGAATGTCAGTTGAGTCTTCCACAATCAGAATTCTGTGATAAAATACAGGTTCTACATTCAGAAAGTATCTGACTTAGTCACTGGTCATAGAAAATCCTGCTATTTACGAAATGGAGAGCTGGAGACTTCTATCTAGGATCCTGGGGGTAGAAGTGCTGTTCAGATTAATGGAAGACAACTTGGTATATGTGAAGTTGGCCCAATTATTTCAGATAGTGGGGTCCAGGAGAGAGGCCTCCTCTGCCATTGCACCTGCCCTCTGGAACATCTTGCCTCCCAGTGTGAGGTCAGCCCAAACCCTCCTGACCTTTGGTAAGAGTCTAAAGACTTGGCTCTGCCAGTTAGCTTGGGGCCCCAATAAGGGAGCATCACAGTGGAGGTGGTTGATCGATTAACAACCGATCCCACCTCACCCCACATCCTGCCCCCACCTTCCTCATCCGTAATTGGATCATAGTGTTTGCTGATATTAACATACACACACACACACACATACATACATACATATATATATATACACACACATACTGTATATACATATATATGTATATTTATTTATTTATTTATTTATTTGATTTCTATCCCGCCCTTCTCCCAACGGGACTCAGGGCGGCTCACAACATATTTAAAAACATAGACATATTTACAACCCCCCACCAGATAAAAACCAAATTAAACCAATATTTAAAGTTGTGCAGTTAAAATTATTCTTAAAAAACCCGATTTAAAAACCCGATTTAAAATCCTC
>NW_015387852.1:263449-268750 GCF_001527695.2 Protobothrops mucrosquamatus
CTCCCACCCACCCTGGTTCCCCCTAAAAATTTCTTAAAACACCCCTGTAAAAAAGCTCTCAATTTGGATAATTTAAATAATTTTTTGTTAGTAGCTGCTGCATGCCACCTCTCGGGGTTCCACACCCCATCCTCGAGGTAGGCCCTGGAGATGTTACTGGGCCAGGCCTGCGCGAGGGGTGAGTCGCGCAGGGCCAGCAGGACCATCTTGGAGTGCATAAGTCCAACAAAGGGAGTCCATGGCGCAGAAGGGAAGATGTCAGTTTGCAGTCCTCAAATCTTCTAACCCAAGGCCAAAGGAAACAAACCTTGAAAGGTAGTCCTCCAGTCCTCCAGGTTGGGTCCTCTAGGCCGGGGCGGGCCAAGTCCATATCCAGGCCCCAAATCTTCGCCCGGCCGAGGCCACTGGAAAGGCCGCTGAGGTCGCCAAGGCCGCTGGAAAGGCTCCAAAGCCTCCAAAAGGCCGCCAAAGAAGCCTCCAAGGCTATCAAGACCGGAGCGGCCGAAAAGGCCCTCGAGGAGGCCGCTAAACAGGTTACCCCAGCCATCGCGGGCACCAGAACGGCCACCGAGGCCCAAAAGGCCGCCAAAAGGGCCACTGGAGGAGCCACCAAGGCCACCGAGGCTGCTGAGAAAGCCGTCCGAGGCCACCGAGGCCGCCAGCAAGGCCAGGATGGTTGCCGAAGGGGCCATTGCTGAAAGGGCCGTTTGCGGGGTCGTCGGAGGGGCCGTTGCTGAAGGGGCCGTTGGAGGGGCCGTCGAGGTGTCTCCGAGGCCGAGAGAGGCCGCCCAGAATGCCTCCGAGGTGTCTCCGAGGCCGTCCGGCCCGCCGCGTCCACTGAGGAAACCACCAGCGAAACCGCCGAGGGCGGAGAGATCGAGAAGGCCGACAAAACAGCTGCCCGGTCGGCTCCGCGTCCCCGCGTCCCCGCGCCGTCTCGCATCTCGACCCCAGTCCCGGGGGACTCACCGGGAAGAAATCTTCCTGGGGACGGGTCTCCAGGCCTCCGGGGGCCTCCGAGGCTCCCCTCTGCCCATTTTTCGGACTCCGCTACTGCGGAGCTATCTGCAGACGTCCGCCATCTTCAGGCATGCGTGTGTGTATATATACTGTTAATATATTTTTATGATTGTAACCTGCCAATAAATGTTTTATTGGGTGGCCAATAAATACATAAATAAGCAAGCATATGGGGTGGGGAGAGGGAGATTGTTCGGTTAGGCTTCTGGTACAGGAATCCACTCCTCTTCTAGACTGGAATAATTTATCCTTAACAGATAACCAATCTGAGCTTCGCTTTGTTTCTCTTGTAAAATGAGTTTTCTGTCATTATTATGATTATTATGATTTGTCGCACTGTCAGCCAGTATTGTAGTACTGGGATCTTTTAATGCTTGAAAAGAAAAGAAAAAAAGTGATAAAGTACAGGTAGTCCTCGACTTACAACAGTTCGCTTAGTGACTGTTCGAAGTTACAATGGCACTGAAAAAAGTGCCCCCCAGGGCACAGCCGAGCAAGACACCTGCCTGCCCGCTCTTCCTCCTGTCCGAGGTTTTCATTGTTGTGAGCATTTCTGTTGGGGATTGGCAGCGGGGGTGGGGTGGGGGGATGTTTGGTTTTTATTCCCCCCATCTGCTGGGTGGTTGCAGCAGGTTTTGGTCACTTCACATGACTCTGGAACACTGTGACCATCATAAATATGAATCACTTGCCAAGCATCTGAATGTAAATCACAAGACCCTGGAGATACTGCAACATTCCAGCTGATCGGCGCTTCTTCTGGGCTCAGCAGAAGCACCAGGAGCCTGGCGCTGATCCTGGTGCTTCCACTGAGCCTGGACAGCCTTGAAAAAGCGCCGATCAGCTGGAAAGTGGCACTGATCCTGGTGCTTCCGCTGAGCCCTGTCAGCCCTGCAGCTCCAGCCATCTCTCGCTCAGGCTTATGCAGTGCTACCACCGGTTCAGCTCATTCCCCTCCCCCGCTACCACTTTTCTAGGATGGTCGCGTACCACCTGCCAGGTGCCAATGTACCACAGGTGGTACCCGTACCACTGGTTGAAAAGCCCTGGTCTAACCTAGTGGGACGGTTCACACTCTCCATTGACAGATTGGTAGAAACATTTCGAATTGGATTGAAATTAGAGCTTTTTCCATAACATGCCTATAATTTGCAATTCGAGCTTGGTATCTACTGATCTTCTTGGCTATAGCTGTTGTTTGTTGCTTTATTATTTCCAGTGCTTACTCTTTTGTTAAGTATAGATAAGAAAATACATAACTGAGACACAATGGAAGGATAATCTTTGAGGAAGGTGAATTTTCCCCCGTCTATATTTTTGCGCTGTAAGCAAATTAAATGCATCAAACAGAGACAAGTTGAAAGTAACCAGATTGGTAATGCAGAGCAATGCCAAGTGAAGGAGGTGAGATTTAATCCAACTGCTAGCTGTCCTTATTTGGAATGAATTTAAAGAAGATCATTTAGATGTGTTCCTGATATACATTTTTTAATTACTGAGTTTCTTGTAAATGTGCTATGTTTCAATAGTGCAGCTAACAAGCAAGCAAACAAACAAACAAATGGCAGTTTTTTACTCTAAGTAGCTTTGGGGAAATTATTGAACAGAGTATCTGTCAGACCCATTAATGACTTTATTTTTTTTAGTATATTTTATTGATTTTTTAGAATGACAATCTTTAGTGCTTAGTAAACAACGAGTTGTCTGGGTTCATATATTTAACAACAGTGAATAGTAGTTAATTTCTATACTTTCATAATCAACATATTAACTAGAAATACTTTTCCTTGGTCCTCTCTTCTTCCAATAGATTCTCCTTTTACCAACATTAAGCAAATATAGTTCTTAATACTATCAATACGTACAGATTTAAATATAAACATTTTTCTAATATATAACAATAACATCAGTATGTAATGTCTTTTCTAATCAGCTTATTTTACAATTGCATTTGAAAAAAAAATCTAATGTAAATCACTATAGGTCCTGTTTTCAGAACTCTTATTTAAGCTTAGTTTCCCCTCAGTAGTCAAAACATTTCTTGTCAGTTATAGTTTTCTCAAAATTGACTACATTTAAATATCCAAAATATTTCATATGTTTAAATCATCCCAATATTTTTACATTTCCCATATCATAAAAAAGAAAGAGAAAAAATACTATACTAATTATAGATCACATTTCTCTTACTGTAAAACCCCTTCATTCCCAATTTAACTATTCTTTTAACCATATTTAGACAAATGTTTGGTCATATGATATTCCATCTGGTATGTCAAGTCATCTCTCTTAAATCTAGTTCTCGCCTGTTCTTATTTAAGCTTAGGTTTCCTTCAGTATTCAGAACATTTCTCATCAGTTATAATTTTCTCCAAGTTGATTACAATTGAATATCCAAAACATTTCATTCATTTAAATCATATCATTATTTTTACATTTCCCATAAAGCAATACTATACTACTTATAAATCACATCTCTCTTACTATAGAACCCATTCGTATCCAAAATTTAACTATTCTTTTAACCATATTCAAACAAGTGTTTAGTCATGTAGTACTCCATCTGATAAGTCAAATCATCTCTCTTGAGTCTGCCTCTTGCCTTCTTCTCTTCCCTAGCAGCTTTCCAAGTCAGTGTGTTCAGCTTGCCATATAATTCTTCCTGTATTTTTATAGGTGTTGTTAAGAATGGGAAAGACAAATTGAGTAAGGTGCTTTTGAGGAGGAGTTTTGCCCATTTATACTTGTTAAGACGCTTCCACTTTTCTTCTCCCTCAATTTCTCTTTCCATTTTTGTCTCCCAGACTCTAGTGGTTCTCCTAACAGCTCTATTGTCCATTTTGTCAAATCTTCTTTCTTGTCTTCAGGTTTGTTTTGATGTTCTGAAAAATGAAATGTCTTTTCTATTTCCAATATTATAGCAAGACCTTGTAAATTTTTCTTTGTCTAGTTAAGTTGTAGTTTTCTTCATTTTTAGCCTCCATCTTTGAATCATTTTTCTCTAGTTTTTGTTCTATTATCTGATTTGTTTGTTCATTCTTTATCACCATTTTCTGAGAATTTTTTAATTGTAAGCTTAGATAAAAAAATGTGTTAATTTATATCATCAAAGTTATTTTTAATCTCATTATGATTTGAATCCATTGTCATTTGAATTAGTTGTAACATAGCGTACATTTCCTCCTGGAAAATATTTGTCTTATCTTGAAGTATTTCTCCTGCAGATCTCTGATGTTCCAGACTGGGGATTTTAGAAAAGAATATTGCATGTGGTTTCTTACCACTTTTAGTTCTATATGCTACCTCCATTTTCATCAAACCAACCAGTCTTAAATTCCAAACACTATAGTCTTATATATCTCTTATCTTTATAAACAACCCAAAATGTTCAGTCATTTCAAAACCATCCAGTAATTTCCCCACTAGGAGAATAGCCAAAAGATCAAAGTTTTTCTTTCTCTGCAGACTTTTCTTAAACTTAAATATCACAGCTCAGTAAGTATTTATAATCCAAGAAGGTCAGCAGTTTTCATAAACAATTGTATTTCTCATTCTGCAATAGATAGCCCAGTGTGTTTTCTTTTTTCTATTCCCAGCTGTTCTCTGTTTGGCTAAGAGTCCTTGAGGATCAAAGGGATAAAAGTACTTTGTTTCTGGGCGTCTTGCCAGTTTCTGAGGTAAGACAACTATAATTCTATACTCTGTTCCACCACTAGATGTCAGTGTCTATTTATTTTCCAGCTTTTAAAACAAAACAATAATAATAATAATAATAATAATAATTAATAATAATAATTTAAAAAAAGTTGGAAGGGACCTTGGAGGTCATCAAGTCCAACCCCCTGCTCAGGCAGGTAACCCTATACCGTTTCGGACAAATGGCTGTCCAGTTTCTTCTTAAAAACTTCCAGTGTTGGAGCATTCACCGCTTCTGGAGGCAGGTTGTTCCACTGGTAAATTGTTCTAACTGTCAGGAAGTTTCTCCTTAGTTCTAGGTTGCTTCTCTCCTTGCTTAGTTTCCACCTGTTGCAATCATCACCCTCATCCCTAAGGAAGATTCAGACCTACAACAAATTCATAACTATAGACCAATTTCTTTACTAAATACAGACTATAAGACATTCACAACAATAATAGCAGAAAGGATTAAAAAAATATTGAATAACTACATTCACCCAGATCAAAATGGATTTCTACCGGGACGACAGATAAAAAATAATATGAGGATAATAATGAACACTCTAGAATTTTATGAAGCCCATCCTGAAAGACAAGCTACAC
>NW_015387852.1:270961-273565 GCF_001527695.2 Protobothrops mucrosquamatus
TAGACATACCCAATTCCAGCAACCGTTCCTTATATGTTTTAGCCTCCAGTCCCCTAATCATCTTTGTTGCTCTTCTCTGTACTCTTTCTAGAGTCTCAACATCTTTTTTACATCGTGGTGACCAAAACTGGATGCAGTATTCCAAGTGTGGCCTTACCAAGGCATTGTAAAGTGGTATTAATACTTCACGTGATCTTATTATTTTCTTGTAATTCCATCAATATTCTTTTAAGTAGAAAATCTTAACAATTTCCATAATTTTCAGTTTTATCCAGTTCAGCTTTACATTAGTCCATTTCAATGTATTTCTGTCCCCCATAAAAATTAAGTCGCCGCTTCCGTCTATGGAAGGGTGGGGTTAAATTCCCCTTCCTTCTCACTTTCGGAGGATTTGTTGCTTCTTGGGGATCTTTTCCAGGAAATCAGTTTCAAAATAGAGAAGAGAAGATCAATATTCTCACCCAGCTCCAACACGCTGTTCACAGTTGTTCTTAGTTGGTACTTTTGGACTTTGGATGCCAGTAGCTTGAGCTAGTCACCGGAGTGCAGCTAGCCTTTCTCCTGTCAGGTTGGAGGGCTTCCCCTGGATCAAACGGATCGACTGCCATTGTTCCATCATCATCGGGGTGCCCCTCCTTCGCCACCTCTCCGGGGCGACATTAGACCCATTTAGGGTCCCCAGGCAGGGCGAAACCAGCCGTGGGGTGCGGAGCTCCACAATCCCTTGGCTGTGTCGCTACGATGCAAAAACGGAAGTCAGACCCACTAATGACTTTAAGCAGCAGTGCTTTAAGCAATGCTCAAATCTTTCTGAAATAAATCTGATGAGACTTACAGTCATATCTCTAACCATATTTACTCAAAGTGAATATGCTTATATTGCACCAAATGCATTCTGTAATGAATTAAACATTACAGTCTGAAAACAAGCTTTGCAGCTACCTAACCAGATACAGGTAGTCCTCGACTTACATCCACAATTGAGCCCAAAATTTCTTTTGAGACATTTGTTAAGTGAGTTTTGCCTCATTTTACAATCTTTCTTGCCACAGTTGTTAAGTGAATCACTGCAGTTGATAAGTTAGTAACCCAGTTGTTAAGTAAATCTGGCTTCCCCATTGACTTTGGTTGTTGGAAGGTTGCAAAAGGGATCACATGACTTTGGAACACAGCAACTGTCATAAATATGAACCAGTTGCCAACCATCTAAATTTTGATCACATGATCATGGAGATGTTAGAAAGGTCATAACTGTGAAAAATGGTCATGTCACTTTTTTAAATGCTGTTGTAACTTTGAACAGTCAGTATATGAACTGTTGTAAGTTGAGGACTACCTGTACTCTCAAGTATGAATTAGAAAATCAAGACTGGATTTTAGGGTGTTCATCAAATGTTCACACAAAACAATGTGAATATCAGGAAAAAATGAGATCCTTGTGAAAGCAAAGATGAACTCATAATGCTTATTAATAAAAAATAATATATTTTGCCATTAAAATTGCACCTGAAGTTGTCAAGTTCTATCTAATGGAAGCTAATATCAATTGATAATCCTAGAACAGGGTGTCAAACTCACAATGTCACGTGACGTGTTGCAACTTTTTTGCCATTGCCGGCAATGGGGTGGGCACGGTTTCGCTATGATGCATCTGGCCCGCGGGCCGGCAGTTTGACACCCCTGTCCTAGAAGGTTTAGAAAGCTGAACATTTTTCTTGATTTTCACAACACCTTCAGTTATTTGTTGGATTCTAATTGACTCCTAGCCTGATCTTCTAATTGGCCAAAACTCCAATGTAAGCTTCTTGGTTCAGGCAAGCATGAAAGGGGCAAGCATGCACAATGGTATGCCTTAAGAGTCCATTGGAGTTGGGCAGCTAATACTGTAAGTATCAGTCTATCAAGGCTCCTGATTCAATCTCTATTTTAAAAAGCATTAGAAAGCAATATAAAATATTATTTGATCTGCTGACATTTAGCTTCCTAGGATGAATTTGGTATTAAACCCATTCAGAATGTCCCTTGCTATTTGCTTTTCTGCCTGTTTTGCACATCCTTTGGCAACTTAATCATTTCTTTGTGAGGGGCCCTTGGCACTCTCTGAGCTTGGCTGTTTTCTTGCAGACATTTCATTACCCAAACTAGGTAACATCATCAGTTACTAGGTAACATCATCATTTCTTTGTATTTGGCTTTGATGAGCTTCTATCTATACTGTGGCCATAATTCCTGAAAAAATGTTCTTGAAAGTTACATGAAAACAAGCAAATTGAAAGTAAATTGAAGATATGATTTAAGTGATTCAAAATAAGCAACAGGGCTATTTAAACCTTTCAAATGAGCTGCTGTGCATTGTATGAAAGCATGTATGAAGCATCTCTTTTTTTCCCTTTTTTTTAATTAAGAATTTTTAAAAAAATTACAATATATGTCCCCCCTCCCTCCCCACCCTCCCCTCCCACCCCCACTTCCCAGAGCTGATTACAGGGTACAAATAAACAATCATAATCTAAATAACATTACCCAACTATACTAGCAGTTAAATCCATAACATACTTTAACTCCCTTTCAAAATAAGTATTAACCAATTAACAACAAAAATAA
>NW_015387852.1:274812-278413 GCF_001527695.2 Protobothrops mucrosquamatus
GTACCTGCTTTCAAGACCGAAACATAAAAATCTCTTGCTTTCAAAATTGTGTCGAGTCTATAACGTGTCCCCGCATAATTCACCACTAACCCCACAGGTATATCCCATCTGAATTGAACCTGACATTTTTTCAGCTCCTCAGTTAAAAAAGCAAAATCTTTTCTTTTTCTAAGAATTTTAGAAGGTATTTCTTTCAAAACTATAACATCTTGAGATGCGATCTGGAATCTTTGTTTGTAAAAAGCCTGTATAATTTCATTGCGAAGTGATCTTCTAGAAAAGTAAATAACCACGTCTCTTGGTAAATTTCTTTGCCTTGCAATCCATGAATTAACCCTAAAAAAATTTTCTATCTCTCTTGAGATTTCTTCAGGTCCACAACCCCAAATAAAAGCTAAATCTGCAGCAATTTCTTCTTTCAAATTTTCTTGCAAATCCTCCTTCAACCCTCTTATTCGCAAAGCAT
Organism: Protobothrops mucrosquamatus; assembly: GCF_001527695.2. Lineage (NCBI taxonomy): Eukaryota > Metazoa > Chordata > Lepidosauria > Squamata > Viperidae > Protobothrops > Protobothrops mucrosquamatus. The sequence continues at coordinate 275,279 of NW_015387852.1, forward strand.
ATTCCATCTCTCTATACAGTATCATAATAATTTCATTCTGTATTATATCAACATTATTTTCAACTTTTCCAACTCTGTCTTCAAATCTTTCCACATTCTCTACTACTTTGTCCACACATTCGTCCAAACGTTCTATATGAGCTGTTAACCTCTGGCAAATCAACAATATATCCTTCCTCATCTTGTTATTCTTCTCCTCAAAAAGCTCTGCAGTTTCTTGTCTAATCTGTCTTACTGTTTTTTCCAAGGCATCTTGTAAATCCTTAAGAGTAAGAGCCGGTGGTAAAGGAGAGGGTGAAGGAGGCTTAAGCTTAGATTGCTGCACCATCTGAGTTACCGGAAAGGATAAAGCTTTAAGCGAAGCCGAAGTTCCAGGACGTTTTGAAGCCATTTTCAAACTTGACCACTTCTGTAAAACTTATTAATCTTGTAAAACCAACATTCCAAAGAAAAAAGGAGGGGATAGTAAAAAAAAAAACAAATCCCCCCCGATAAAGGAAAAAAGAACTTAGTCTCTAAATAAGCAGCCAAATTCCGTTACATTGTTTCAACTTAGTTACCAAGTAAAAGTAAAAGTCTTTCATAACAGGAAACAGCATTCCTCCACCATTTTCACTTCTTCCTTTAACTTAAATAGTAAGTGGAGAAGATACTTTACTTATCTCCTGAGTTAAAGTCCCAAATTCTCACAATTCTGGTTCTCCCAGTCAGCTCTGTCTGCTCTTGATTTTAATCACAGATCTCTTTAAGCAGCAGATGTGGAAGCAGCGTCTGGCTTTGTTCCTAAAAAAGGAACAAAGGCGTCCTGGGGTTCGGAGATAAAACCCAGACTCCGAGGGAGTTCTCACCCCTCATCCTCCCAAAAAAAAAGAATATGGAGGAGATGGGGAACTCTACCTCTATCTGGGAAAAACTCACCCCTCCCCCTTCACCCGGGGAACGAGGCTCCAAGCCGAGAAACAGCCGATGATCTCTGTTTCTTCAGGCTTTGACGCATTCCCAGGCGGGCGGCTGGAAAGAAGCCGCCATCGGCACGGCTGTCACCACCAGAAGTCAAGCATCTCTTTTCATATTACAGCAGCTGCATCTTTTTCTAGGCTGATTTGAAGGATTTTCACAGTACTGAAAGCAATGAGTGTTTTTATCCCTCTCTATACTTCTTACATTCTGTGAACCACTTGAAAGACTGAAAATAATAGTACCAAAAATATCTGACCAAATTCTCTTTAAAACTCAGTGTTTAAAACTCTTCAGATAGCAACTAGCTAGATGTTCTTAGAGAAATGGTGATGGTGATATCCATCCACTCCTAGCCATCTTGTCACCCAGAATATATACTGTTACCATATCAAAGTAGGTGAAGCATAATCCGGTAATTCTAAATTATTAAATTGATCTTCAGTGAATTTGGCTGGATTTCCCCACAGACTACCTTTCTGAATGTTGCTGATTAATTTATCACTGATGTACAGTATTTATCAAGTTCCTTAAAATATATACTTATTTTTTAAGTAAAATGAAGAGAAGAAAGGGTAGTGTTAAGGAATATAATTTCTTTTCTTTTTTTTAACAAGTTTTATTAGTTTTTCAAGTTTTTACATCCAGGTGCTTAGTAAGCAGCATGGTGATAGGGTAATCAATAGTCCAATAACAAAATCATTCATGTATATCTCAAGTTACATCAATAAGGATTCCCTCTCTAGTTCCCTTAAATATTATATCATGTTCATATTAATACATTTCTAACTAAAGCTCAGTCAATCAATACATTTATCAATGACATTTTACTTATACATATCCAAGTCCTGTTTTTAAGTTTTGCTTAATTCCAATTCCATGTTTCAATTTAGCCTTTTATAACCAATATTTAAGTTTCGGATAAACTTAATTTCCCTCATTTCATTATAAGATACTTAATATAACTAGGATAGACATGTTGTTCCAAAATTTACCTTCTTACTTTGTTCACAAATATATTCTATTTCATTTACTAACAAAAATCTTCCATTATCACAAATGTATTTCTATCTGACAATCAAAACTATAATCGACTTCCGGTGGTTAAGACTTCGTTGAAGACAGCTGATTTACAGCTGTCTGCTCTGAAACGCGTAAAAGCCTGGAAAAACAGCGTGTATCAGCTGTTTTTCGGCTTGAAACTTTGTCTCTGGGCAAAAGAGACGAAGGGAGCCGTCTGGATAGAAGTTGAGTTCCCTAGCCCCCAGAAATTAATCTGTGGGGTGAAGGTGAAAACTCCTTCGGAGTCCGGACTTTCTCCGCGCTTCAAGATGCCTTTGTCCAGCTGGACAAACAAGATGCTGTCTCCACCTCTGATGCTTGAAGATTTGTGAGTATAGAGACCTTATAAACAGACAGAACGGACCAGGAGGATTTGACTGGGATTAATTGGAATCTTAACCCAGAAATTATTCAACTTCTTTTCCAAAGTACAGTGAAAGTTATTGGGGAAAAATGGCCACGGAGACTTTTCCGCTCCGCTGGAAATAACTTTCGTTTCTAACAGCTTATATTTGACAGGCTATGAGACTGTAATAGACTGTGATAAATTGTTGCAAGAAATTGTTGGCTTTTTAACCTCTCTTTTAAAGGAGGAATAGAGAGCAGAGAGGGTTTGAAACATTATAACTGACTGCCGATCTGAAGAAAGGGAAAATTTATCTTTCCCTCTCCTCCTTATCTTCTAAAAATGGCTGCGAAAAAAACGGGCGCGCCCGTTCCTTCTAAAAGTGCTCCTTCTTTAATACCACAGACGCCGCAACAATCCAAATCCAAATCTCCCCCCCCCCCGCCGCCTCCCTGTACAATTACATTAAAAGATTTACAAGATGCGATGGCACAAATGGCTAAACAAAATGTGGAATATATGGCTAAGCAAAATGCGGAGCTTGTAAATTTAATGGTGGAAAAAAACACGGAGCTGATGAACAAGAAACATGAGGAATTAAGACAGGACATTTTGCTGGCACTAGAAGGAATAGCCTCGCATGTAGAACGTATGGATGAATGTATTGAGCAAATGGGCGAACACGCAGAAAGAGTGGATGAAAGGTTGGATAAAATTGAGGAAAATGCAGATCTAACACAGAATGAACTTATAATGATACAATACAGGGA
>NW_015387853.1:0-4719 GCF_001527695.2 Protobothrops mucrosquamatus
ATAGACAGTTTGAAGAGAATAGACAGTTGTTCCGTTAATTTTTTGCAAACAAGTTGCCTTCCTGACTAACTTATAAAGTTCTTCCACGTGCTTGGAGAACTTGAGTGAAGATCCCATACTCACGATGATCAAGCCTTTGCCAGGTGCGTAGTACAGGAGTCAGGGAGACGCTTCCCTAGACAAGGAACACGCCTTGGAAACAATCACGTCGGGGTCACCAGTTGTGGCGATCGCTGGGGATCCCACTTGTCCCTTTTCTCCGGGATGAGGTGATGTACGTTGGATGAGACCAACGGACCTCGCTTTAGGTTAGGAAACACACAGACAACATGTTTCTTCAGGTGAGATGGCAGGCGAGAGCGAGAGCCCCGAAAAGCCTTTGTGCCTCTCTTTTTATTGGTCTATAAACGTCATTAGGGGATGTACAAAAGCAGGAGGGGGAAAGGGTCTTCATTACCATATATGGAGCGAGAAACAAGAAACCAGGAGACCCTAAATCATTCTTTAGCTTACGTATCAGAAACTTAGGGTCTTCAAGGCAGGCTTTTCTAGGAAATGAGACTTAAGTCAGGAAACGAAACTTAACAGAGGGGATGGGCTCATTGTATGGACAAGGAACAAAGAACTACAGGCATTTCATAGGAAACGAAACTTATGTTAGAGAGGAAACTTATAGCAGTGGAAAAGTGCCCAGGGACATATTCATAGGGTATTTTGCTGATAATTGCAACAAATAATAATAATAATAATAATAATAATAATAATAATAATAATAATAATAATAATAATAATAATAATAATAATAAAGTTGGAAGGAACCTTGGAGGTCATCTAGTCCAACCCCCTGCTCAGGCAGGAAACCCTATACCATTTCAGACAAATGGCTGTCCAGTCTCTTCTTAAAAATTTCCAGTGTTGGAGCATTCACAGCTTCTGGAGGCAGGTTGTTCCACTGGTTAATTGTTCTAACGGTCAGGAAGTTTCTCCTTAATTCTAGGTTGCTTCTCTCCTTGGTTAGTTTCCATCCGTTGCTTCTTGTCCTGCCTTCAGGCGCTTTGGAGAATAGCTTGACTCCCTCTTCTTTGTGGCAGCCCCTGAGATATTGGAACATGGCTATCATGTCCCCCCTTGTCCTTCTCTTCATTAATTCATGCACATATTGCAATCTCTCACACTCTGCCTTCTGCATGCTTGTTCTGGTCTTTGTTTGAGGGGCTACATGATTTTCTGGTTGAGACTCAAACTTGGTTTCCTCAGCTCAAATTATCTCCCTATTTGCATAGGACAGAAAAAAAATATTAAAATATTTTAATTTCAATTCCAGATTTTTTTTCTTACTTACTTTTTTTGCACCACCACATGCTTCCTTGAAAATTTGCTTCCTAACTGCGCTTGTAGAAAAGCCTAAGTTGTACCATATTAAAAATAATTCAATAGCAAGAAAAGACATTGAAATACATATGCTTTAGGAAAGAGAGAGAGAGAGAGAGAGAGAGAGAGAGAGAGAAGCTGAGCTAAAATGAAAAAGGAGGAGGGGAGTGGTTAAAAAAGAAAAAAAAGCATCTTCCTTTTATTAGCACACTACAAATCATTTAAACTAAAGTAGCTGTAGTGCATGGAGCAACGATTAAGCATTAATACTATGAGAACATTTAGAGACAAAAAGTCCATGAAAGTTCTCTTGAAATAGCAGAATTGTATTCTACTCCTTCTAGCTGCAGCAAAATTAATTCTTTTTTCAAATATTATGTGTGCTAATTCAAACATCACAGTGTGAATATTGAGAGCAGATATTTGTTTTTCTAGTTATATACAAATTACTAACTCCACAAAAGAAACAGAACTGACTTTTTTTTTACACCTATTAGTACAATTCTTCCTCTAACTGAAAAAAACCCATAGTAGGCCATTCAGTAGCACTCATTTTCCACTCAATCTGATTTTCTAAGAAACTATCTTTTAAAAAAAACAACTTTAAAACAGCAGCAGCTGAAATTCGGGGTAGACAAGGATCTTTTTGCCAGGCATTTCATAAAAATTAGAAAGAAGTTTTGATAGTTCCTTTAATCTATGTCCCTGCCAATGGGGGGCTGACCCTAATTGAAAAATTGCTAGTCTTAAATTGAGATCAGGAAAAGGTCAAGAACAGTTTGATGCTGAAAGTCTTCAGTGCCGGGACTGTTCAAATGATATATTTGACAGGAAATAGCTGTCTGGCAAGCTACTGTTCCTTTCATTTTTATTCCAGTTCTCCTAGGTATAACTGGCTGTAAAACATGCAGAAGCCATTATCACTAACTAAGCTGTAGAACGTGGTTTCCACCCTGGACTGTTCTATTAATCTTGCATACATTCACTCATTGATTGTTGTTTGTTTTCCTCCTATAAGGATTGGCTTTGACTGTAAGGAAATTTACTTATTTGTTTAATAACTCAATTTATATAGTGGCCCATCTTGCTTTTATGTGGCAATCCTAGACCAGGCCAAATCCAAAAATGCCAGGGAATTTCTAGAAGCCTGGCACTCTGACAAATCAGCCATCAATAGACACATAGACATTAACAACATCTATAGACTATGCAAAAGAGACAATCAACTAGCCCAAAAGAGAAAAAGACTCCAGCATCTCCCCACCAGTAATCAGCACTCAGATCAGCATAGATTAACTCCAAAGTCAACTTCAGACCAACAATCAAGTAAACAATACCCCAATCAATAAACTACCAAAGAGCCATTAGTAAACAGCCCAACCAAAGAATCCCACCCACCCACCCACCCACCCAGACAAGCAAGACATCATAATATAAACAGACAGCAAACAGCACTCCTTACTAGCACTGATGATGTTATCTAGTTAGGATAATGAAACATCTGCAAGAAAACAAGCAAGCTCAGAGACCACCAAGGACCCCTCATTTCAACCCTGAGCTACAAATATTCTCCTTCATACTGTAGGATAGAAACAATTGGGAAGGGACTATCCCACAAGCAGTCCCAAGCTGCGAAGGGCTTTAAAGCCAGCACCTTGAATTGCATCTAGAAGCATACCAGAAGCCAATGCAGCTTGCAGACCAGTGATGTCATATGCACCAAGCAACTGACTGCATTGCTGCATTTTGCACCAGGTTGAAGTATTTTAATACCCTTCAAGGGCAGCCCCACAAAGTGCATGTTCTGAGTGGTATGAGCTTCAAACTTTGAAGAGCACAATGACATCATTGTTACTCTTGCAGCTCTAACCTTGAAGGGCTTCCCAGGAAAGTTAAAAAATGCAGAAAGTAGGGTTTTTATGCATACCCAAACACCCAAACACACACGGACACACACACACACACACATATAATTCACACTCACACTGAAGAACATCAATACCCAAAAGTTCAGTGCCTCTTGTATTGGGATCAGCCGTCAGTAGAGAAGATGTTAGCCACTGCAGTGCGGAGTTCCTGATGCAAACTTCATCTGTACATCAGTTGTGCCCACAAACTGATTCCAGCACTGATAACTATACTGAACCCATATTACACCTATGCTAAAAGTTCTAGTAGCTAATATGTTGCCAAACCAGATTCAAGAACTTACTGTACAAAGACAATATGATCAGCTGCGCATGCGTGTGATGGCGGACCTACTGTTTCCAGCTCCATAGCCTCCGCGGGGTCCTCAGCGGAGATGGGGAGCCTCTGAAGGTCCGGGGGTGCTCGCCGGCCGGAGTTTGGTAAGAGGAGAGGGTCGACGAGCGAAGAAGGCGGGCGACGGACCGCGGGACCACCTGGCTTAGGCTGGGCGGGGCCGCGGGCGGAGCTGCGGAGGGCGGCCCAGGCGCGGAGAGGCCTAGCGAGGCCTAGCGAAGCCCAGCGTGGTGGTGGCCTGGGGGCTTAGCGGCCAGGAAAATCAGCGGCCCGACGCAGTGGCGGCCAGGAAAATCGGCGGCCCGACGCGTTTAGCGGCCAGGAAAATCGGCGGCCCGACGTGGTGGCGGCCTAGCGGCCTGATGCTGCGATGGCCTAGCGACCAGACGCGGTGGCAGCTCAGCGGTCCGAGAAAGATCTGCGGCCTGAAGCTGTGGCGGCCTAGCGGCCCGACGCGGTGGCGGCCTGGCGGCCCGATGCAGCAGCGGCCTAGCGGCCCGACGAAGACCTGGTGGCCCGTCAAAAGTCTGCGGCCTGGCGGCTTGGCGGCCTAGCGGCCTGATGACCGGGGTGGTCCGGCGGCCGGTTGGCCTAGGCGGGAAGTTGGACGGCCTGAAAATTTGTGGGCTGTCGGCCGGACGGCCTGGGTGGTCTGGCGGCCTAGTGGCCCAGGGGGAAGTGACCAGCAGCGCAACATACAGCGGCCCGGAGGATGCGCCGGTACAGTGGCACAGCGGCCCGGGCGGAAGAACGGCCCAGGCGGAGGACAGGACCCAAGGGATGGATTTGCCGGAGGGACATGGCCTGATGGTGAGTGCCTGGGGGTCCTGGAGACCTGTGCGACTGGGGTCAGGCGTACCTGGAGGCCTGCGTTGCTGGGGCCGGCTGTTTTTGACTGCAATCTCCCCCCCCTTTTTTATGGGGGTCAAAAGACCTAGGAACTACGCTGCCTTCTCTTGTCCATCTAACCCCTCGACTAGGACCACCACCACGAGGACTTTCCCCCCTCCCCTGCTCTGCTGCTGGACCTCCTGATGCGATTTGGGACTGTACTCCAGGAGGGAGCTGCTGGCCCTGCGCGACTCC
>NW_015387853.1:7303-9403 GCF_001527695.2 Protobothrops mucrosquamatus
AAGACATGGTTGTTCCAGCTTGCGGGACTGGCCTAGGGGAATTTTTAGAGGGGGTTTTAAATTTATCTTAATTGGATCAAATTCAAATATTTCCCTTTTAATTAATTTTAACCTGTAATGTTATTTTTGTATTTTTATCTGATTGTTAGCCGCCCTGAGTCCGCAAGGAGAAGGGCGGGATATAAATTTAATTAATAAAATAAATAAATAAAGCCCTTAAATTGCTGACTTTACCTTAATATTTGAATACTCCTGAAGCTTTGTGGGTTGTTATTTTCCATGATCTTGTTTTTATTTTGGGGGAATCTGTTTTATATTTCTTCTGAAGTTATTTTCTTTAAACTTATATATTTTCATATTATGCATAGTTTATTTTGTAGTACTTAATTATTCAGCCAATGCTTTTTGTTTCTCCCCCCTTTCTTCATACCTTTTTTGTTTTCCCTTTTTCTACTGTTGTCCCCTACTATTTGCTTTTGTATTTTCACATTTTATGTTATAAATGAATAAAAATAAAAATAAAAATAAAAAAAGATCTCCCCTTGTGATGGAAGAAGAAAAAGAGGGAGAGATTCATTTTGTGATGTAAGATTTGTCTGGTTCTTTCTATAGGAATCTCCAAAGGCCTTACTGCCTCAGACTACATCTCACCATATGTTTTTTAAGTCAAATGACTTTATTCTTTTTGTTTCCACCATTGTTAAAGGACATAGCACAAGGAGGCATCTGATTGACGTTCTCTGGGTTTTGAAGGTAAGCAGGGATAGTGGCGGGAAGATGGTTAGTAATTGTATGGAGAAACGCAGGCTAGAGTGAAAACTGGAAAACACTCCCAAAAAAAGACATGGGAAACCACTTCTATATTGTTGTGAATAAACATACTGTATATGTTCCTTGTTCAGTTGCTAAAATCAACAGCAACTTAAATGACATCTTTATTCTCTCTCTCTCTCTTTTAACATCAGCATTATTTCCCCGAGTTCAGTTATGAAATACTGATCTTGTCCCCTTTTGTCTTCTTGAAAGTTTGCAAGAATAACATTGCTTCTACTAGCAGAAGACAGAGTGAGGAGGTACATTAATTTTTCTTTTATTTTGACAATTGTGTGCTTGGTGTGAGTGATGTAACATTGTCTTGACTGCAGGAGCATTCTATAAAGAAAGAACAATGCATTTCTTTCCATTATAGTTGAATGCATCAATCATTCTAAGGTGCTGCCATACCTCCTGTGTTTTGAGACCTAATCTTCTCCATAAAACCATCTGAAGTGGACTCAAAATTATCGACAGGCTTTAGTTTTCTGATGACATTGAAATCCTCTGCTCTCCCCTTGCAGATTTCATATATGCAAGCAACACCATGAACACAGCCACCTGGTGTTCGTCCTTTGTTAACTGCAGCACACCTGTAGGACAATGCAAAGAATAGCACCCAATAAATGCCTCACTCCTAACCCACTCTCAGGTGAAAAGTACAAAATGAAATGAACTGCTAGCACCCTCCCCCACCTAGTTAATGTTTTTTCTATACTTCTCTGTTTATGTACCTTTACTTGATGGTTTGCAAGAAAATAGTAATAATTTGAGAAGAGGACAGCCATGTGGGAAAAGGTGGGTGTATACAAGCCAAATAGCCAAACTGATGTTAGTTCATTATTTCTTGACTTATGAAGCTACAATGCCAGCAATTCTGCAGGTATCTTTCTCAATAGCTGACCTTTGTTGTATATTACTCCCTGGATTTGGAGAAAGGGGAAAAATAAAGGAGACAGTTTCTAAAACAATGCATGTACACGGAGACGAGCTCCAAAAATAGCTCCGAACTTCTTGGGGAAGTGCAAAGAGTATAAAGTTTCATTGCAGTTGTTAGGAAATGGGTGGTTTACCGGGGAGCTGAGAGAGATGAAACGTCGGAAAAGACGCCTAGAGAGCAGTTGGAGGACTACCCGAACCGAATCCGATCGAACACAGGTAAGGATACATGTTAGATCCTACCTAGTGGCGATGAGGGTGGCTAGGACTAACTACTATTCCTCACTCATCGCGTCATCAGATAACCGCCCGGCCGCCCTCTTCAGGGTGACCCGCTCCCTCCTTCAA
>NW_015387853.1:11872-14005 GCF_001527695.2 Protobothrops mucrosquamatus
CCTAGGGAGGATTTTAAATTGGGTTTATTTTTTAGAAAATTTTAAACACCACAACTTTAAAATATTTGGTTTTAATTGGTTTTATTTGGCGGGGATTGTGGGTATGTTTTTGTTTTAAATATGTTGTGAGCCGCCCTGAGTCCCGTCGGGAGAAGGGCGGGATATAAATCAAATAAAATGAAAATGAAATGAAATGAAAAAATGGTTTGAGTTCAGGAACCAGGAGGTGAAAAATTCCTCCCTCAAATAGGAAAAGAGGTGTCATAAAGCTGCAAAAGTGCAGCAAGAACTTCCTGGAAGCTTCATTTTAAAGAGTTCATTTTTAAGAAGCTTCATTTTAAAGTGAGTTCAGAAACAGCATTGCTTTACCGTGGGTTTCCAGTAAATTAGAACAGAATCCACAATAAATTTATTCATCTCCAAATAGCTGGTGAGATCATGCACACCATCCACTTTCCTGCCAATTGTAAAGTGCTCCTGTACCAGCTGTTTGTAGGCAGGTTTCTTCTATTTTGGGTGGGTTGGACAGAGATGGATGTTTACAGACTCAGACTGATTCCTGCTCTATTCTTTTTGAGGTGAAACATATTATCTTTGGCATCAGCTGGATTAGATGGAGAGAGCAAGCCAATGCCCTCTTCCTCAGGTTCATGGCTTTCCATTCAGAACACATTAGTCCTTGAAATCCATAGCATTTAAAGAAGCTTAATTTTAGGTTAATTGTTTGTAGGTGGATGCTTCTTTCCATATATGCCTTGTTGGTGAGAAACTGCATGACTTCTTGGGCCAGAAATTTAAAGATGTAGACATTATGCACCCTGAGATGCCTTCCCCAATATGGTTAATAATAAGATCTGGCAATGCTAAAAGCAGAAAAGTTGACTAAAGAGACAGAGGAACTAATTCTAGATGCACAAAGCCAAGCCTTAAGAAAAAATGCATACAAAGCCAAAATTGAGAAGACAGTAACAGACCGCAAATTCCACCTCTGCAAAAAAGCTGAAGAAACAGTGGACCACCTAAGCTAGCTGCTGCAAGAAGATCACACAAACTGACTACAAAGAATGGCCTGACAAAAACTGCAAGAAATACCATTTGCCTGCAATTAAGCAAGCTAGACTCCAGCAGTATGTGGATCGAGAACTTCCAGAAGAGGCAGAGGAACTAGAGATCAAATTGCCAACATACGCTGGATCATGGAGAAAGCTAGGGAGTTCCAGAAAAACATCTATTTCTGCTTCATTGACTATGCTAAAGCCTTTGACTGTGTGGATCACAACAAATTGTGGCAAGTTCTTAAAGAAATGGGAGTACCAGACCATCTTATTTGTCTCTTGAGAAACCTATACGCGGGTCAAGAAGCAACAGTGAGAACTGGACACGGAACTACTGATTGGTTCAAAATTGGGAAAGGAGTCCGTCAAGGCTGTATTCTGTTGCCCTGCCTATTTAACATATGCAGAGCACATCATGAGAAAGGCAGGGTTAGATGAATCAAAAGTTGGAATTAAGATTGCCGGGAGAAATATCAACACCCTAAGATATGCAGGTAATACCACTCTAATGGCAGAAAGTGAAGAGGAACTAAAAAGCCTCTTGATGCAGGTGAAGAAGGAGAGTGCAAAAGTTGGCTTGAAACTCAACATTAAGAAAACCAAAATCATGGCATCTGGCCCTCTCAATTCCTGGCAAATAGATGGGGAAGAAATGGAGGTAGTGACAGATTTTATTTTCCTGGGCTCCAAGATCACCTCAGATGGGGACTGCAGCCAAGAAATTAAAAGATGCTTGCTCCTGGGGAGGAAAGCTAAGGCAAATCTAGACAGCATACTAAAAAGCAGAGACATCACTCTGCCAACAAAAGTACGTATAGTTTTCCCAGTTGCAATGTATGGCTGTGAAAGTTGGACCATAAGAAAGGCTGAGCGCAAAAGAATTGAGGCCTTTGAACTATGGTACTGGAGAAGACTCCTGTGAGTCCCCTGGACTGCAAGGCAATCAAACTGGTCAGTCCTAGAGGATATCTAAAGACTGCTCTTTAGAAAGCCAGATTCTGAAGTTGAAACTAAGTACTTTGGCCACCTAATGAGAAGGAAGGACTCACTGGAGAAGAGCCTAATGCTGGGAAAGATT
>NW_015387853.1:15139-23424 GCF_001527695.2 Protobothrops mucrosquamatus
CCTAATGCTGGGAAAGATTGATGGCAATAGACGAAGGGGACGACAGAGAATGAGATGGCTGGATGGAGTCACTGAAGCAGTAGGCGTGAGCTTAAATGGATTCCAGAAGATGGTAGAGGACAGGAAGGCCTGGAGGAACACTGTCCATGGGGTCACGATGGGTCGGACACGACTTCGCAACTAACAACAAAGCACTGATGAGATCATGAAATAGAGCAAGTAATGCAAAATGAAGACGCTAAACTGCTCTGGGACTTTAGAATTCAAACACACAAGTATCTGCCACACAACACCCCAGATTTAACAATTGTCAAAAGAAAAGCAAAAAAATCTGGATAGTGAACATTGCAGTCTCCGGAGACAGCAGAATAGAACAGGGCTTTTCAACCAGTGGTATGGGTACCACCTGTGGTACATTGGCACCTGGCAGGTGGTACGCGACCATCCTAGAAAAGTGGTAGCGGGGGAGGGGAATGAGCTGAACCGGTGGCAGCACCACACAAGCCTGAGCGAGAGATGGCTGGAGCTGCAGGGCTGTCAGGGCTCAGTGGAAGCGCCAGGATCAGTGCCAGGCTCCAGCTGGAGCTCGCCGCTGATCCTGGTGCTTCTGCTGAGCCCTGAAGAAGCACCAATCAGCTGGAAAGCGGCATGGATCCTGGTGCTTCTGCTGAGTCCAGAAGAAGCGCCGATCAGCTGGAATGTTGCAGCATCTCCAGGGTCTTGTGATTTACATTCAGATGCTTGGCAACTGATTCATATTTATGATGGTCACAGTGTCCCAGGATCATGTGAAGTGACCAAAACCTGCTGCAACCACCCAGCAGACGGGGGGAATAAAAACCAAATACCCCCCACCCCACCCCTGTTGCCAATCCTCAACAGAAATGCTCACAACAATGAAAACCTCAGACAGGAGGAAGAGTGCCGCCGGATGGGCAGGCAGGTGTCTTGCTTGGCTGTGGCTTGAGGGGCACTTTTTTCAGTGCCATTGTAACTTCGAACAGTCACTAAGCGAACTGTTGTAAGTCGAGGACTACCTGTACTTTATCACTTTTTTCCTTTTGGGGGGGGTCATCAAGTTTTTGACACCTTGTTAGGCGACTGGAGGTACTCGGATGTTGCCATATCCTAAAAGTGGTACAATGGGTGAAAAGGTTGAAAAGCCCTGGAATAGAAGATTAAGAATTGGGGGGAGGGGGAATCACAAAATATAAGAATGACTGCAAAAGAAAGCAAAGATAGTACCATTAGTAATAGATGCCTGGCATGCAATCCACCTGAACACCATCAGCATTGGCTGATTCACCATCAGTCAATTGTAAAAGGCAGCCTTAGCTGGTGCACCTTACATCATGTGATGATACCTTTCACATACCAAACTACAACATCTACCTATCCTAGGAAGGTTTGATAGGTGGATAAAAATGTCAAATCCAGTCTAAATATCTGGCTGATTGTGCAACGAACTATAATAATATCTAGAATTCTTTTTTTAAACAAAAAACAAAAAACTTTCTCAGAGTCAAAACTTTTTCCTGTTTAAACTATAGTAGCAAAGAGGTTCATTGTATTCAAAGCAAGATCTCAATGTTGAACAGTTCAGTTTCTATCTGGATTAAGCAGTGAGTAAGTGGGAGGGAGGGGGAGAAAGAGAGAGAGAGAGATTGTAGTAGAACAGAGATGTGGCTTCAATGTCCATCTTCTTCCCCAGTGTTCAGGACACGTGTCATGTTACTCTTGATGACTGGAAGTAAGCACAGGTTGAAGACCCTTTTGTGCCAAGCTGAACAGCAACTGTTGCCATGTTTATTTCATTGTAAAATGAAGCATATCCTCTCTCTCTCTAGAATGCACCTCTTGCAGAAGAAAAGCAATTGTATTGCCAGCTGTACCAATAGGAACTGATGGCTAAGCATAGAACTAGAGGTTATCCTGACATTTATAAGTTCCAAACTCTCATTTCCTAAGACAGGGGTCTTCAAACTTGGCTCTTTTATGACTTGTGGACTTCAACTCCCAGAATTCCTCAGCCAGGCACTCTGGCCGAGGAATTCTGGGAGTTGAAGTCCACAAGTCATAAAAGAGCCAAGTTTGAAGACTCTTATTCTAAGACAATTTGATTTGGGGGGGTGAGGAGAAGGAGGACACACATTTACTAGGTTCCCAGTTTGTTAAGCTAAGAGAAAGGGGGGGGGGAATCAATTGAAAAAGCAGTAGGAGGAAATTATAGGGAAGGAGAAGGTTAAGCATCTTTTGCTATAGTCAGTTCTCAGGAAATGTACAATTTTTAATTAGCTTATCAATACGGTATATTCTTGAAATCTGCTTGTTTAATGAGTTACCAGATCTGGGCTTTAGACAAGATGCTAATCAAGAATTCTAGTTATCTCCTTGCTGGCATCTCATGGACATTGGCATTTTTGCAGCCCTATTTCTGTGTTCCCAGACCACGTGGACATTGTTATTACCTCATTTAATTAAATGTGAATATGACTTTCTCAAGACATATCTTTCGATCTTGCTAACCACAGACAAAGACGCACCACTACTCTATCCTATCATGGCATTGCCTTCCTGCCCCAACTCATGTGCATACAATCTTTAGTTGTTCCGGTTTTAAAGTCATGTTTTCTATTTTTCCCCAATACAGGAAGTCCTTGACTTCTAACCGTTCATTTAACAGCAATTCAAAGTTAAGAAGGCCTTGGAAAAAAGTGACTTATGATCTGTCCTTGAAGTTATGATGATCTCACAGTCCTGTGATCACAATTCAGACAACTGTCTTGCTTAGCAATGGAAATTTTGGGCTCAGTTGTGCCATAAGTCTTGGATTACCTATATATACACTGTTAGATCGCGCAGGCAGTAAGACACGAGTCGAGTGACAGTCAGCTCTTGGTTTATTGGCAAGGCATAAAGTAAATCCGGACTGGCTCTCTGGGCCAGGGGAGCCCTCTTTTATGGGATTCCCCTGGCTTGTAATCACACAATTCCATTGGCTGGCAAGACCCTGTTGCTAGTTAGCCAACCAGCAACGGGCATGAAACTGTATGCAGATGGAGAAGGGCAATCACCCTTAATGGGCGATCAATGGTGAAGGGCAATCACCCTTAATGGGCGATCAATGGTGAAGGGCAATCACCCTTAATGGGTGATCAGGATATGCATAGGGGATTAAGGGGGGGGGGAATACAAAGAACACAACATACACTTTCTTGTAAACTATCTTTCAGTTCTCAGAAGGAGAGACACAGGGTTCCTTTGCTATACCTAAGCCCAATTTTTTTTAAGCAACTGAGAGAGGAGTAATCATCTGATTTTGCAGTTTAAGACTTTTAAAATCAGTGTTGTCCTAAGGCTAAGTGTTGTCTTCCCACAATGGCAAACGAGAGAAAATTTGTCATGGGGGTAGGAAATTTAGCAGACAGAACTCATTAAAACAGCAGGCCCCATATTATGTTTTATCACAGATGCATGCTATTTATTCAAGTGCTATTTACCAACTTAGCTTTCCCTTTCTTCTAAAATATCGGCTTTCTGGGCCAAAATGAAGGGATGCCCACTATATTTACTTAAAATTTAACTACATGGAGCTGTGCCTTGTGGGAGAAGAAATCTTAATCTAGGGGCAGTAAAGAACAATCTTTCAGGGACGTGATAATGATTCTCCTGTTGTTTCTGAAAGGCCACTGATGAAAGAAAGCAAGTGCATAATGTTCTGTGGACGGCTGGATGTCACATTCTGTTTCATGGATGGTTCTAAATGAGCTGAACAGGCTTGTTTTGGTGAACATTTTGACACTAAATTAAACATGGAAAATTTGAGCCCAGCACAGCAATGTATTTCTGATAGGCTCAGGTATTATTTGGTAATTAAAAGTATCTAGGATATTAAAGACAATGGCTAAGATTTTACTCAGCTTCTCAGTACAAGTCTGCCTTCTTTATAGCTGAATATCTCTGCAGAGAAGACTGTCTCTGAACTAATAAGAAACTGTACTATCAATATAGCTTTAAGGCATGACCTGTTTTTCACACACTATCACAGAACTCAAACAAAAAACAAACCATTGCATGTATTTTTAGAATCAGCCTTCTAGGTATTTTTTATTTTTTAAAAAAAAATACAATGCAGAATATTTTCCAGAGTGGCAGCTGATGTCCACTGTGGGACTGAAATTAATCAAAACACAGATTGTGAAGCACATGCTATGCATTGCAATCCGTAATTCATGATTGCCATGTCCATTTACTAGAGGGAAACATCTGTTTAATAAAAAAGTTAATGTATGTTGCTCCCCACTACCCTCTCTATAGTCTTCCAAGATGTTATTACTAGGGATCTGTTTAGGAATTGCCTCTTTTTCCTCTGGATGACATCAATCCAGCTATTCCAGGATTGGTCCCTCAAAGTATTTCAAATACTGTCTATTCTTTAAGAAATTCTGTTATTTCTGGAACATCAGATCTAGAACAGGGTCCCCAACCCCCAGGCTGTGACCCGGTACCCAGCCAGGGCCCATTTGGAACCGCACCACAGAAGCAGTGGGCAAGTGTGTGCTCAACTCCACTTCCACGAGTGGTTAGCAAATGCACACATGCACACAGCTCCATTTGTGCGAGCTGTGTGCATGCGCGCTCGCCTGCTGCTTGCACGGAAACATCCCCTCCCCACCCCCCAGTCCACAAAGCTGGAAAGGTTGGGGAACACTGGTCTAGAACATCATGAACTTTCGGGCCTGAATTACTAAATTTCCAAAAAAAACTACCAGATGGATCCACAGGGGAAAAACTGAATAAACAGAACATTCCTTTTCCAGAGTGGAAATTTTGCACACAACTACTATCTACCACTTCAGGTTTCCTGTGTGTTTTTTTCTAAGCAAATCTGTATACTATGAAACAATATTTTGCATTGTACCTCTCTACTGTTTATATTGTTTAATATTTCTGGGCTCTCAAATAAGTCTTAGAAAAAAAGGATTCTAATTCTAATTCTAATAGTTGAGCCTGAGTAGACACAAATATCCTAATATTAGAGCCACTTATATATATATTGCTTGGGGATGTGCATTGTATGGAGGACAATAAGGAGAAGCATATAAAATTTGTATTCAGCATCTGAGTCTTTGTAAAAGCATTTTTGTTATTCTCCCTTTGAAATTGTGTACCTTTCAAAATATGCATTCATCAATAAAAATTGCCACCCTTGTAGATGTTTCAATAGAATAATCCACCAAACCTCATAGTACCTGGATTCTGTTGTGCTTCTGGCACACATTTGCAAGTTTTGGTAAAGGAGAAAAGGATGCAAACAAGGTATTCCTGAACACACAGCATCCTTCCTATAAGGGCATGTTTTGTACTCACATTCCAACATAGAAATGAAATGCAGTAAACTGAGCCGATGCTTCGCACACAATCTCATGAAATTGGATACAATAGCAATTAAAATAAGGGGGAATATCAGCCAGATTTGATATCTGTAAAGTTTTGTACAAATGAACTTAATTTTCATGTTTAAGAGACCCAGATTAAAGCTCTGCCAAATTATCTTCCACCATTTTTGCGGTAACTCATGCAGAACTGAAAATGCTTTCAGTTCCTCTTGGAAGTCTGTAGTCTGCAGATTTTGGGGGAAAGACAGGGAATAAGGTGAACCAGAGCTTTGCTGTCTCGTAACATGCTTCTGAATTAAATTTTGTTCAAAGACACTTCCTGTTGTGTCCTGAGCCTGCAAGAGCTGACAACAGGCTCAGCAATGTTGCAAATGGTCCCGGGCAATTCCAAAAGCTGCCCGGGATCAGACAGAGTGGCGCCGGCCGTTTGCGCATGCGCAAGGCGCGAAAAGGGTAAATTCCTATTGGTTCACACTGCCCGGGTTTCAGGCACTATAAAAGGCCTGCGTGCCTTTTGCTGCTTTTTGGGTTGTAGGAGTGTGTAATAAAGAGTTGTTGTTTTCACCATGCGTCTGCGTCAATTGCTAGCGAACCGAAAACACAACACTGGCGACAAAGGTGGGATCCCTGCAAGCAAGGAAAAAAAAGTAAAGAACTCACCAAGGAAGCCCTGTCAATTGGGATGACGGCGTTCTGCATTCGTGACTTAGCCTGCCAGTACAGCATCGCTGGAGGTGAGCTCAGCGAAAGGACCCTTTCCCAAACATCAGCTTGCAGGGAGGCAATTAGTGAAGATCGTAAAGTTTACAAAGTCGAAGATCGGCCGCTTGACTGATTTTGATGTCTCCCACCCAGAGAGATGGAATTCCTACATAGCACGGGTGGAGAATTACTTTAGAGTAAATCAGATAAGAGAAGACGGCCTGAAGGCAGCAACTCTTCTGTGTGCCAGTGGACAGGAAGCTTTTGACATAGCGGAAAATCTGGTGGCCCCTGCACCTCTGGAGTCAGTAACATATGCTGACTTGAAGAAGATGTTGAAGGAACACTTTCAGCCGAAATTATCTGTCATCGCTTGGAGGCACGCGTTCGAGCAGAGAGACCAGAGGCCGGGTGAATCTGCTGCGGACTTTATTGCTGCCTTAAGACAAGCGGCCAGGCCTTGTGAGTTCAAGGATCTGGAAGAAAGGCTGCGCGATCACTTCATGTGTGGCTTAAGAAGCAGAGACTTCCAACAAAAGATCTTTGCAAAAGAAGAGGTCTCGTTCCAAGATGCGTTAAGAGAGGTGGCAGCTGAAGAAGCAGCAGGCAGTGCTGTGAAGGCTTTGCGGCTTGCCAAAAATCCTCCAGCCACAGCTACCGTCCATCAAGAGGACGTTCGAGAAGAATCGGAAGTGGATCCTGAAGAGGAGGTGGACAGACTTCACCAGCCAGCTGAGAGGAGGCCAAAGGGGCATCCGGACAAGGCCCCAGCATCTCTTCAGTGCTTTGGGTGCGGAGGACGCCACAAGCGAGCTGACTGCTGGTTTCGCTCCGCCATTTGCAGGGCATGTGGCAGGCAAGGCCACATTGCCTCCATCTGTTTGGATCGCCAGAAGGTCCAACCTCAGGAAGAATTGCTTAAGAAAGGTAGCAGGGTCCCCAGCCAAAACAGGATGGGTTTCTGCGCATCGTGTAGGAGTATTCTGAGGACAGGGACACATAAGCCCCTTAAGAAAAAACTTCACATTGACGTGAAGTTGCAAGGGGTTCCCTTATTGATGGAGCTGGACACAGGGTCTGCTCTATCAATCATTTCACTGGACACATTCAAAAGGATTTGCAGCAGTAGTGGCCTTCGAGTTAAACTCAGGCCATCAAATCTAATACTCACTGATTTTCAAAATTCCAAAGTCAGTGTAAAAGGGGAGGCCACGCTCAAAGTGCAGCATAAAGATTTTGAGGATTTCCTAGATGTGGTGGTAGTTGGGGGTGAACGCACGAGTCTTATTGGACTCGATTGGTTCGAGGTCCTGGGAATCCAAGTGACTGGGCTGCACAACTTGCAAACATTGGGCCTTGCAGAAGTCTGCAAGGAGTTTGCTGATGTGTTTAATTCAGAGCTAGGATCCTACAAGGGGCCTCCCATTGCATTACGTTTAGATTCAACTATCACACCCATCAGGGTCAAGCCTAGAAGGGTGCCTTTTGCCCTCAAAGGCAAGATAGATGCTGAGCTGGACAAATTGCTCCAGCAGGGCATTTTAGAACCTGTGGATTCTAGTCCATGGGAAACCCTCTAAAGGCTAATGGGGAAGTCCGTATATGTGCAGACTATAAGTGCACACTGAACAAAGCGTTGCAACAGCACCCATACCCAGTGCCTATTGTAAGCCACATTCTGGCTTCCCTCAAGGGGGGGGGGTGCATTTTTGCGAAACTTGACCTGGCACAAGCCATCAACAGCTACCTGTTGATGAGGCATCTGCAGAGGCCCAGACAATTGTAACACACAGGGGGGCCTTTAAGGTCAAAAGACTCCAATTTGGGGTAAATGTAGCTCTTGGCATATTTCAAAGTGTTATGGAACGCACACTTCGTGGTATTCCTGGGGTCTGTTCCTACTTTGACGCCATCCTCATTGCTCGGGAGTCATCTCTAAACTTAGCTGAAAGATTAACGGCTGTCTTGCTTCGTTTTTGCCAAGCGGGCCTAAAACTGAAGCCAGATAAATGCAAAATTGGAGTCACTTCCACTGAATTCTTGGGTTTCAGAATTGATGCTCAAGGCATCCATCCTGCTGAATCTAAGCTCCAAGCTATTCAGCAGGCCCCAAGTCCCAAGTCCAAAAGCGAGCTGCAAGCTTTCTTGGGACTCTTAAATTTTTATCATGCCTTCCTTCCCCAC
>NW_015387853.1:23524-49975 GCF_001527695.2 Protobothrops mucrosquamatus
ACTCTTGGACAAGCAGGCTCCATGGCAGTGGACTAAAGTCCATGAAAGAAGTTTCAATGAGGTTAAGGCCTTGTTCTCTTCAAATGCTGTGTTAGCGCATTTCAATGAGCAATTGCCTGTATGCATCGCATGCGATGCATCTCCTTATGGGGTGGGAGCAGTACTTAGCCATTTGAAGGCTGATGAGACACAAGTCCCTGTGGCCTACTACTCAAGGACTCTGTCATCTGCAGAGCGGAATTACGCTCCGATTGACAGAGAAGCCTTGGCCATAGTGGCTGGCATAAAGAAATTCCATGATTTCTTATATGGCCGCCACTTCACGGTCTATACAGACCATAAGCCTCTGCTGAGTTTGTTTACCACTAACAAACAGACACCACATATTATTTCCCCACGTATGCTGAGATGGTCTATTTTCCTGTCAGCATATGACTACACTTTAATTCATAAACCTGGAAAAGAAATGGGCCATGCTGATGGCCTCAGTAGACTACCTCTTAAACAGATAGAGGCAGATCCTGCTCCTGCTATTAATATCCTTTCCATTCAGGAGTTACCTGAATCTCCCCTAAATGCTAGGGACGTGGCTGCAGAAACTGCCACTGATCACACGCTCACACGCGTGCTGACCTGGATGTTGTCAGGATGGCCTGACAAGTGCTCAGATATTCAGTTTCAAAGCTTCTGGCAAAGGAAGCATGAACTTTTTACTTTCAAGGGGTGCCTGTTATGGGATAGTAGGGTAGTAATCCCAGCCTCATTGAGGTCTAGAATCTTGCTCTCTCTGCATGAGGGACATCCTGGTATAGTAAGGATGGAGGCGCTTGCGCGCAGCCATCTTTGGTGGCCTGGGCTCGATAAAGCCATCGAGGCTCAGGTGCACGGGTGCCAACTGTGCCAACAGTCACGGCCTGAAATGCCTCAGGCCACAGTACATAGGTGGGAGGAAACTCAAACCCCATGGTCACGGGTGCATATAGATTATGCTGGGCCCTTTCAGGGGCAATTCTTCCTTCTCATCGTTGACAGCCATTCCAAGTGGCTAGAGGTTGTTCCTGTTTCCTCCACTACTACTGCCAGGACCATCCAGGTGTTGAGAGGAATTTTTGCTTCGCACGGGCTTCCAGATGTCCTGGTGTCTGATAATGGCCCTCAATTTACCTCTTTTGAGTTCCAGGCTTTTCTTCAGGCCAACTTGATCTGGCATGCGACTTCTGCTCCCTTCCACCCATCCTCCAACAGACAGGCAGAGAGAATGGTGCACACTACCAAAGATGCTCTCAAGAAACTGACTTACGGTAACTGGCATCACAGGTTAGCAGATTTTCTTCTTGCACACCGCACCACACTTTGCACAGCCACAGGGAAGAGCCCTGCAGAACTCCGCTGGGGTCACTGCCTCATCACCAAACTGGACAGGTTGCACCCAGACCGGGTGGCTTCACAGGTGTCACAACCGTGGGCACCTAGGCGACTTCAGGTGGGCAATCCGGTTTGGGCAAGGAACTATGGGCCTGGACATCTCTGGGTCACATCAGTGGTCTGCAAGTTCTCTGGGCCTCTGTCATACGAAGTTGCCTTGGATGATGGCCGCGTTCTTCGCAGACACATAGACCAACTACGTTGGAGACTGGACAGCCACTTTTCCGCCCCTGGCTCTGCTTTGGGGGGGGGAGGACCAGAATATGGATTCTGGGTCACAGATTCCGAGGTCTAACCGGGCCTCACAAGCTGAAGAGGCTGTTTGGGGGTCATCACCAGTTTCCGCAAGTGCACCAAGCAGGAATTCCCAGGAATGGGGGTCACCCCTCACATCCGTTATTTCTCCAGACAGGGAGTCACACCGGGGGTATCCACATTATTCAAACATGCCAGATAGAGCTCCAGACAGGGAGACAAATCGGAGGTATCCACATAAATCAAACATAGCCATAGAAAGGGAATTCCATCAGGGGCACTCTCATAATTCAGCTATTGCTCCAAAAAGGAAGTCAGTAGCAAGGGGGTTTGCCATGGAGGCGGCTCCTGACTCTGGCACCTCTGGCACGTGCTCGGGGGCTACGGAGTACTGGGGCACTTCCGCCACTCAGACCTCTTCAACTGCTGGCCTTGGGCTCGAGGGACAGTGTTCCCAAGAGGAGTCCATTGTGGACTCGGGGAATTCTACCCCTCCAAGGTACACTGGCTTGGACTCAGAGGGTCCAGCCAGTCAGCAGCTGGGTGGGTCACCTGGTTATTTGGGGCATCAAAGTCCTGGCATGCCTAGCCTGGTAGGCGAGCAGGTAGGCCAGGCACCCTCACCAGGGTCACCTGGGTATTTAGGGCATTCAGGTCCTGGCCTGCCTAGCCTGGTAGGCGAGCAGGTAGGCCAGGCAACCTCACTGGCCCTTAGAAGGTCGCAGCGGGCCAAGTGCCCACCTAAACATCTGGGAGATTATGTGAGGTTTCTGTCAACACTGGAGGAACCTTTCTATGAAGTCGCTGAATGAGGGAATTAACACTTAGTAAGAGTATCATATATGATTATGATTTTGGATACATTTATTTCAGTTAAGAATTATTTTGAAAGGTGTTTGCCTGCGTGCAGACTGAGCATTTCCACCCTCCTTGCATTTGAATAATGCATCTGTGTCCACCATCCCTACATTGCACAATGTACCTGTGCGTAAGCCAGGTGTGTTTCATCTAGGGGGGAGGGGTGTTGTGTCCTGAGCCTGCAGGAGCTGACAACAGGCTCAGTAATGTTGCAAATGGTCCCGGGCAATTCCAAAAGCTGCCCGGGACCAGACAGAGTGGTGCCGGCCGTTTGCGCATGCGCAAGGCGCGAAAAGGGTAAATTCCTATTGATTCACACTGTCCGGGTTTCAGGCACTATAAAAGGCCTGCGTGCCTTTTGCTGCTTTTTTGGTTGTAGGAGTGTGTAATAAAGAGTTGTTGTTTTCACCATGCGTCTGCGTCAATTGCTAGTGAACCGAAAATACAACACTTCCCATTATTGAAGTATGTAATTTTTGCTCTCCATTTGACATCCCTTTCACCAACGTCAAGCTTTTCTGGATGATTTTTCCTTTCTTAGATCGAAATGGCCCATTAACTCTTTATTTAACAATAACAATAATAGAGTTGGAAGGGACCTTTGAGGTCTTCTAGTCCAACCCCATGCTCAGGCAGGAAACTCTATACCATTTCAGACAAATGATGGTCCAGTCTCTTCTTAAAAACTTCCAGTGTTGGAACATTCACAACTTCTGGAGGCAAGTTGTTCCACTGGTTAATTGTTATGTCAGGATATTTCTTAGTTCTAGGTTGCTTCTCTCTTTGGTTAGTTTCCATCCGTTGCTTCTGGTCCTGCCTTCAGGTGCTTTGGAGAATAGCTTGACTCCCTCTTCTTTGTGGCAATCCCTGAGGTATTGGAACACTGCTATTATGTCACCCGTAGTCCTTCTCTTCATTAAACTAGACATAACCAATTCATACCCAATTTGTATTTTACCAGTGCAGTAGTCTATCATTTCACCCCAGTTATTTTCTTTACTGGCACAGAAATAAAAAGGGTTGCAAGATAAACTCCAACTATAAACCGTACAATCTTTGCATATTTCAAATCACCTAATGATTAGACAAGGATCACATAATCTGATTGCATCCCTGTCTTGCATACCCAACAGCTGGCTCCATATCTTCGAAGTCCAACAGTGTGAAATAGGCAGCCTGCTTTAGGATGCAAGTGGGCACAGATGCACATGCATAATTTTGAACTTGGCACAGTCAAGATTCAAAACAATGGACCAAGTCCATCACTTCATGCCATCTGCTTCCAATGCATAGAGGACTATGTGGCCAGGTCAAGGGGATGTGATTGAAGAATGGAGCAGCAGGGACAGCCTTTCTCTTTTTCTCATTGCATTTCTAACAGCAAAATGACTTAAATATATTTAATTGTGATTGCAATATATGAAACTAAATGTTAGGGGATGCATGCTTCAAAAATAATCAGAAGTCTTTTGGACTTCATACAGGCGATTATAGTGCCTCTGTGCCAGTTCTTACAACTTTTTTCCAGGCTCGTATGCAATATTGGAAAAAAAATTGCCATTACTTTTAGGAATCCGCCTACTGAGTTAACATAGTCTTTTAGCAGTAGCACCTTTTTTTCTCAGCTTGTGAGAAGTTTAAAACAAGTTGAGCAACTTTGCTGAGTAGCGGTAGACTCATGAGAGCTCCAAAGTACATCTTCCAATTATAAATGTCAAAGCATTCTTGGGCTAGTCACTTTCTCTAGAAAGAAAGCAATAGCAAACCACTTCTGAAAAATCTTGCCAAGAAAACTGCAGGGATTTGTCCAGCCACTTTCTGAGAATCATTGAACGGAAGAAAAATAAATTTCAAACTAAAATCCAACTGAGTCTGCATGGCGCAATTCAAAAGTCTTGAAAGCCAACATACTTGAAGAAAATTTACTCCCTCTCCCCACAATTGCTACAATTTAAAATAGTACAGTAAGTCCTTTGAAATAATGGGCTGCAGATGCTTGACTTCAGTTTCTCTAATATTTTTCAAGTTTCCTGCCCAGAAACACTTTTACACTGAATCGAAATGTAAGGTCCCAGGCCCTTACTTAAATTTGAGATACCATTAAAAGTCTGATCAGACAACTCAAACAGAGGCTTCTTGAGGAAACAGCACTTTATTTTCGATCAAAATAAGTCCTGGGTAGGAACACAATCTGAACACTGGCAGAGTTGCGTTCAGAAGTGCCACCCCTTAGAAAGTTAGTAGCATTGCTTTATAAACTTTGTTAGCCAATGAAAATCAGACAACAGAGCTATTACATCATAAGGAAGACATCAATAATTCCTGTACACTCCCTTATTCCCTCCTTCAGTACATTCCATTCATGTATATGTTTCCTACGCTTGCATGAAATTTGTTCCTGATGCAAACGCTGATTACAAAAGCGAGATAGCAATAGTTAGGCTAAACAATTTCTTTTTGTTCCAGTTACAGAACCCTTCTGTGTTAATCTCACTTCCACCACATACCCCAACCCATGTCAATCAGTGTCCTCTAAAGTTAGCAAATAGGAAGTTGCCAAACACACCTACACACATACACACAAAACCCTTGGCTCTGCCCCTTTATCTACAGCATGTTCTGTTTTGCATTTCAACCATTTCAACATTAGCAATCAGGATCAGTTGCACAGCCACTAAGACTCCATGTTGCAAGATGCCATTTCCCTATTCAACCAAAAGCCATGGCAGCAATATAATAATAATAATACAGCAACATGACCAGTGCAGCAAAACAAAGGATCCCAAGAACTGATTGATGTATTCATGAGCCAAAGGGAAAATGTTCTGCTCCCAAGCTCTGCAGAAATCCAGCTCTAAAAGTGGAAATCCAGATTAAGCAGTTTTCCCACTGAAGCACAACTGAACCAAAAATAAACCAACTTAGCTATTGAACTGCGATAAGCTTGTGGGATCCCATGAAGAATCAATTTGGGGAGCAGGGCAAGCACCTCGGGAGATAGACCCTGCAGGAAGTTTTCTATTTTGAGTATTTTTTTAAAAAAATACAGTACATCTATTTAAAGTAGGCCTGAATAAATGTTGAAAGCTCTGATATCATCTCCATTCATCTTTTTTTTTTTTGAGGCATGATAAGCTTGCTTATCTAAAATATATACCATTGGAAAGAGGGCTTGTTTGATATAACTTTGCTTTCTAATTCTGTCTCTTTTGTGTAAGAAAGGCAGAAGTCAGCTTGAGTGAAATACTTATGGCCTCCCCACATGCAGTGTTTGCATTGACCCAGCACAAAGAGATCAGGATTGATCTTGTCATCCTTCTTTGTCAGCCAAGGCAGTGCACTTTTGGTGTGCTTGTGGTACAACTCCAATTGGGAAAAAAGAAAAAAAGATTGTCACGATGGAGCTCTAGGAGGGACAGGTGGGTGTGCATGGATGTGCACGTGCACGAGCACCTGTTGCTCCTGGGAGTGGGGCTGAGAGGACTCATGATGTTTGCGTAAGTAAAGCCCCAAACACCCATTACACTCATGTGAGTGGGGCCATGAGCCCCCATGACACTTGCAAGGCATAGAGGATTTTATTATAGCTACCTATATAAGTACTGAAGTTGAAACTCAAGTACTTTGGCCACCTAATGAGAAGGAAGGACTCACTGGAGAAGAGCCTAATGCTGGGAAAGATTGAGGGCAATAGAAGAAGGGGATGACAGAGAATGAGGTGGCTGGATGGAGTCACCGAAGCAGTAGGCATGAGCTTAAATGGACTCCAGAAGATGGTAGAGGACAGGAAGGCCTGGAGGAACGTTGTCCATGGGGTCGCGATGGGTCGGACATGACTTCGCAACTAACAACAACAACCTATATACAAGAATCTGGTCAACCAATGGTCAAAGTTAAATTGGTTCTAGTTAAGGGTCAACAGAATTCACAAGGGCTGGAAGCGCAAAGATTCCAAACTTGTTTAACCCCACCCTCAGCCCAGTTTGCTCTTCTACATTATTTCAGATTTTGGACTAGCATAGAACTCCAATACTAAAACTGGTAAGCTCAATTTAAGGCTGTTTCTGGTATGGGTTGAAACAGAAAGGAAGACAAAGATAACAGCAGAAAAAACACTGCAAGGTTACATTTCTCCCATCATCAGGGGCAAGGGAGGAAAGGACCAAAATAACCATGTCAATGGAGATTCTCAATCATCCAGGTTACGATTATCCCAAAGGTGCTTTTTTTTCAAAAGGCAGATGGACTTTGTTTTTCCTTGAAGACGTTTCATTTCTCAACTGAAAAAGCTTCTCGAATGAGAAACGAAACGTCTTCAAAAAAAACCCCCAATTCCAGTTGCCTTTTGAAAAAAGCACCTTTGGGACTAAATAAAACCTGCAACCAGAGTTCTTTTTAAAACAACATTGGCTATGATATTATTTTTTACTGTAAATGGGGGAGAAATCTTGCTTTTCAAGACTATCAGAAACATTCAAACTGAATAACATGACTTTTAAGTGCAGAAAGAAATCTGTTATGAGACATAAGTACTACTATTTGTGACATTGCTATTGCAACAAGGGAACCTGGTCCCTAAAATATAATTCCAGCAGAAATGTTTGTCTTTACTTAAAAATCTGTGAAGCCCGTCTTTGCTCCTTCCAAGTTTCAATTGGTTATTTTCCCCTCCGGAGTAGTGAAAAAAGAAATCTCACTTCAGAGAGTTCTATTATAGAACAAACATTCTTACAAGACCCTTGTATCAATTCACTTTAATTTGCTAGCAGGAGAGGCAAGGAACTGACTGCTTTTTTGTTGAATGATGACATGCTGCTAATATAGAATGGCTCCATTTGATTTCTCTTTTCCCCAGATTTAAAGCATATAAAATGAACTTGGTTTGGGTTTTGACTTACTGTAGAGTCCTGAGGGAAGCCAGCCATTTAGATATGTAAACTACAGTTTAGCTCAGAATATTTGGAAAACCAAGGTAAGTACGGTCTAATAAATATGGCTAAGTACTACTTCTGCTACTTGGCAGAATGTAGAGAGTACAGTAGGTGACCCTGATGAAAATATGCAGGAACCACAATCAGACTTGCAAAATTCTCTTATTATAGCCAATGTCAATAAAAAATAGTTTTAGCCTTCCTCAGGAGTTGATTTCCTGATCTGGTTTACCTAGTGAGGCTGACATCAATCTTGAAGATCTGATGTACAAACTTTATGGTCTTGCTTATAATCCAGTGAATTAGTGGGATATCTGCCTGAACCACACTGCCAAAGTCGGTCTTGATGTTCTAAACTTAAAAAATGTTTCAACTCCTTTTGCCAAGGTATATTCCTGCATATTTCCATCAAGGCCCTGTTCCTTACTTACTGCCCATAATTAGTAAACCCAGACTTTACATGTTTTTTAGTGCAAGGCTAGCAGATCTAGATTGCTTTTCAAGGAAAGCCAAGGTCAAGAAACAGACAAAACAGGAAATCTATTATTGTTGATACTGTTGATGACAGAAACTTGAAAACCTGTCTCAGTGTCTCCATCTTATACTAAACAAAGTCAAAGCAGAGTTATTTTGAGTTTCTTTCTCACATTTTCTTCTTTCTCAAGACTGGGTGATCTTTTCTAAAATTTCACCCTTGGATATTAGCAAAATTTATTATTTCTGCACTCTGAATATTTTTGATCTGACAGCCTTATCTCGGTGGGTCTGCCTGTCATACTACGTACATAAAACTGATGTGGAAACAGGTTTACAACAGATGAGATGGTACTTGGAAATAAAATTCCATGACCTGTTATTACAAGTTTGTAACAATTCATTTTTTTAAAATAACTCCTAATACATTGAATGCCAGATCCTTTTATTCAATCTCTCCTGATTTAAAAAAAACATGTTTTCAAAAAGGGGA
Organism: Protobothrops mucrosquamatus; assembly: GCF_001527695.2. Lineage (NCBI taxonomy): Eukaryota > Metazoa > Chordata > Lepidosauria > Squamata > Viperidae > Protobothrops > Protobothrops mucrosquamatus. Next base: position 31,961 of record NW_015387853.1, read on the forward strand.
AATATTGATCTGTCCTTTAGGCAATGTTTTGAAGTGTACAAGTTAGGCTAGTGAGTCGAGTTTGAAGAGCATGCACACCCAGACTCTGCAGGATGACACCACTTCACAGAATTTAACATTTAAGATCATTCACTAAGTGGTCATAGATTTGGATGCTGGACAACGAGAATTTCGTACAAGGGTTGAGGGACCCATGGGTCCACGAAGGAATATCGAGCGACCCCAGGCCTCAGGCCCAACGCCTAGTCCACCCATAGGTAATTGGCGTACAACCTTTCGTTGTTTCCAGTGCAGTCAACCGGGACATCGTGCTGCTGAATGTCCTGAACCACTCCCCAAAGGGAAACCAGAATTATCTACTAGGGGTATACCAAAGAAACCCCAAGAAAGATCCCGAGCAGTTCAACAAAAGACCTCGGCCCCCAAACCCCGAGGGGATGGGANCATGGTAAGTGAACCTATTCATCCATTTGTATTACCAATAACAATCTCTAATCCAGGGTCAGGGTGTAGGAGTCGATACAACGCCCTACTAGATACAGGGTGTACTAGGTGTTTAATTAGCGAACAGGTGGTAAGACAAGCAGGCATTAAAGTAAGGCCCTTACGTACCCCAGTACGATTTGAGCAGGTTGACGGGTCCCTGTTGGGAGGGGTGCCTGCTACATACATCACTGAACCTGTACGGATGGACTTAGGGGACCATTGGGAAATGATCCTATTTGTAGTCATACCATCCATGATGGAGACCGTCATTTTGGGATTGGCTTGGTTGGATAAATGGGGTCCAACAATATGGTGGGAAGGAGGTTATAGGAGGGTACGTATTGGTGTGGGTCCTCAGCCACCGTCCCCTGAACAGGTCAATCTGGGAAAAGAGGGCCATAAACCCCAACCATACAAGGAAACGGAAGAGTTGACCTTCCCAGTGGAGTACACTGACCTTGCAGAGGTATTTGACGAGCGAGAATGCGATATCTTACCACCACATCGAGCAACTGATTGTGCCATTGAATTAATGGAAGGGGTAAAACTTCCCAAACCCCGAATGTACGCGATGACCCCGAATGAAATGAATGAACTAAGGAGATATATTGATAAAAATTTGGCAAGGGGTTTTATCCAACCTGCTCGATCATGGGTTGCGGCCCCTGTTCTCTTCAAAGAGAAAAAAGATGGAGGGCTGCGTCTTTGTGTCCCACCCCCTTCTGCCAGAGACCCTCAGATCTGTCCTACTCCTGCCCAGGCCCCCACAGGCACCGTTGACGCGAACGATGTAGAGCTGCCCCGCCCACCCAGTAGGCCACACCCACTCTATCCACGCCCACCCAGTAGGCCGCACCCACCCTGGCCACATCCACCCGGCCCCCCCGAGGGGAACCGCAATGCTGATGCGGCCCTCAATGAAATTGAGTTTGACACCCCTGCTCTACAGTTCTCACTTCATTGACTTGCTGAGTTGCATGGGATTTGATAAACTGGCAGCTGCTGGCATGAAATTTAGAAATACAGCTGGAGATGTTTGGGTTCTTAGCCACATTTTATTTCAAGTGTTGCTGATTATTTACTTTTGGAAGTACATAATAGAGTGTGGAATTAGTTCAACCATTTCAGTATAAGTCAGTGTTTTTCAAACTTGGCAACTTTAAGTTGTGCGGGGAGTTGAAGTTCAGACATCTAAAAGTGGCCAAGTTTGAAAAACACTGGTGTAAGAGGCTCCATTGATTGTGTTTCCCAATTTGAATTTGTTGCTGGTTATGTTTGCAGGAAGTATGTTGGCGCATATCCTTCCATCTTTTTCTTATCTAGAGAAGATTTAGATGTTGGAAATAGGGGGTCCATATGTGCACACAGTATATACCCTGTTCTTAATTGGAGTCAAACATAGCAGGATCCAATTTCACAACATGGTGATATTTCAGGTGTGTGTATCCATGTTGAGAAATGCTAGCCTTCCTCAAATATTTATTGTTAGTTCTTTGTACTCTCGGGTTAGACAAAGCTTTGTAAATATATACATAAACATTTATGGATCAGGTCCTCGTCTTCTGCAGAACTCTCTTGACCAACTTCACAAAATAAGGCAGGAAATTTCAATAAGCTTAGAATGTGATGGCCAGATTAGTTAGCAGAGTATCGTCCTTTGTTTGTTATCATCCAAGTGCTTAAAATATCTTCAGCTTCAATTTTTTTAGAAACATAATTCAAAGTATTATTAATGGCTTAAAACTGGGCCATCTGAAGATGTTTCTTCTCAGGAAGAACAATGACCATTTATTGAGATAATCACTTGAAGTCCTGTTCTAGATGTCATTAAATTTGGAAACTGTGCAGCCTTCTCAGATGTAGTACACTTCTGGAATTATTATTATTATTGTTGTTGTTATTTCTATTCCAACTCCAAGTGAAAATTATGGGGTACTTTTCCTTCCTTCCTTCCTTCCTTCCTTCCTTCCTTCCTTCCTTCCTTCCTTGATTTCAGAGAGTGTTTAATTATAAGCGATTCATATGTTGCTCAACCAATCACATTATTCCTGTATTGCTCCTATTTGCATGCACTGTGTTACTTCATTGTTTGTATTGCATTGGGGTGTTTGTAGGTGTTATGATAAAAGAGTCAAGATTGTGGCCACAGCCATCTTTAAAGGGCAGGGCATTGATTGCATAGTTGTGGCCACTCTCCTGACATTTTTGGCCCCCTCCTTGCAAACACCCTTGTAGTGTATTCATTTAAGTAGTTGTTCATTTGTAGACTAGACCAAGGAAATGCGAGCTGTTTGTTTCTTAAATAAAAGACTCTCCTCAGAGCATTCAAGGTATTCCCCGCCCAGAGAATTTCTCAAGCTAGGTACAGAAAGACAAATAGCTATTTGGTATTTGGATGTTAGTGTTGTGGCTCCGTCCTGTGGGTCCCTCTCATCGGAGGAGGAAGGCTCTGAACATGAAGGAGAGGAGATGGCCAGGCCTCCCTCTCCAGGACCTTCCCCTCTGGTGCGGCCTTCGGTGCCTTCCGATGGAGAGGAGATTGGCCAGGAGCCAGGTGCTTCTGGGATTGGCCAGGAGCCAGGTGCTTCTGGGATTGGCCAGGAGCCAGGTGTATCGGACTCCGAGGATACGTCTTGGCTGGATCCACGCCAGCGTCGGAGGGACAAGCGTGCGCAGCAGCTAAAACGCCGTGCCAGAGATTTCAGCTGAGTCACTGGGCCACACCCCACAGGCTATATAAGCAAGGGGTGTGCCGTTTGAAACCCTTGTGACGAACAATTTTGTTGAATCTTATGTTGCAGCACTGCAGCAATTATCCTGGACTTGTCTTGTGTTTGTATTGTGTTATCAGTAAAGGTCTTGGCAGGCAGCCACGGAGTTGCTGCCAAGTGTTTATCTGTATTTGGCAGTGCTGAGCAGTCTTTTAGCCCTCGGCTGACTGGTTGGGGGGGGTGAGTCGGACAGGGGACAGAACAGTTTTTGTCTTGTGCCTCCAAGGATAGAACTGATAAATATCTTTCAATGCTGAAAAATAATTTAAAAAGACTAGATAAGATAGAAGATGCCCCTCTTCAGTCACCAGTGCTTGAATTTTGTAAAGAGTAAAGAGATTATCTGAGCTGGCAAGGCTGTAGCAAACACTAAACAATCTGCCACCCTGCTCCTTTCTCTCTCTTTAATCTTTGTTTCATCAAGGAGGTCCATTTTGCCTCTGGGTGCACTTGAGTGACATGTAATGCCATGATATGCAAGAACCTCATCTTATGCCCCATGGTGTAGTTAACATTAAAGAGATAACAGCATGGCATTTTTAAGAGGTCTAAATATTTGATTAAGGGCAGAAGGAAGGGAACTGAACATATTATGCAGGAGGAACATGAAATGAAAAAGGGAGAGGTGGGCTTTACTTTCCATCTACCCCCACCCACATTTTCCCCCTCAAAAAAAAACCAAGAACAAATCATACAATAGGATTAAAATTGCCTTTCATTGCACAAATACCTCTGGACAAATTAGGGGGGGGGAATCAGGCCCACATATCCACTTTGGGGTTTTGAAGAACCAATCAGCCAGATAGGTGGAATTGCTGTAGAGTGTACAGTGTTACAGTGTTACAATGTACAGTGTACATTGTACAGTGTTAAATTTTTCCAAAAGACTTTGAAGAATTCTACTTCCCTGGAGGCATCTTTAAGGAACCTCCTCAGATGACAAAATAATAATACAACTGTGTGTTGTTGTGAATTCAGTTCTAAAAATGTTCTTTAGAAAACATGGGCGTGTGAATGCAGGACATGCTGACTCATTAAAGCAGCTTTGTGATAGCATGGAAAAAGATATGGCTGATTTAATGAGTCAACAGAAGTTTCATTTATGTTCCCACACATTCTGAAGAAATCAGATTAGAAGCACAAGACTGCCCTCCAAAGCCATATTCTGCTATTGAAAATCTTTGTAGTACAGTACATGATGTGGCTAGACATATTTGCAATTTTGAGAACACGATACAGCTGCTATCCCCAGATAGCTTTTACAGCGAGCGTGACTGTCACTTACCAGAAGCCAAACAGATGAAGATGTTTCCCTGCAATCTCCTGTGTTCTAGCATCATGTTGCCCAAGGAGCGTGCAGGGTATGGCTAAAAACAGTGCTCATAACAGTGTAGTGGAAACATGTAAAAAAAACAGGTGGAGCTTCAGGCACATCATGGCTGCCATATTGATATTTGTGACCATAACGTGCAGACACCCTGCTATTTATTCTGTGCAGGTGTGCAGGCCCTTTCCAGAACAGTCCTGGTTCTAGCCATTCAATACTGTTTCTTTTGTAGAATGGCTGTAGAGCCAGTGACTTTTCTGTAAGTAAATATTCTTCTAGAGCAGGGTGTCAAACTCGTGATGTCACGTGACGTGTTGTGACATATCGTGACTTTTTTCCCCATTGCCGGCAATGGGGTGGGCATGGTTTTGGCATCCGGCCAGCGTGATGCACCTGTTCTAGAGACTGGTGCTTCGCTTTGCTACCTTCCCACCTATTACTATTTTTAATTAAAAGACTCTAAACAGGCATTAAAGTCAAGTGGTGCAAAGAGACTACTGAGCACCAATGAAAATGGCTCCAGGCACGAACTTGCTCACCAGCATCATGCTGCCTATGCCTAATTTCCACAAATGCCTGTGAGTTGTAAATTCTCGACTAAATGACTATAAATATGATCATCCACAACTAAGAGTAACATTTAAAATATAAACCACTCATTCCACTTTTTTGGCTAAGTTTCAATATTTGAATGTTGAAATTAAGCCAAATGTCTTTGTTCTTATAACGACATACTTTACAAACCCCATAAGCAAAAAGAGCTGTGCTGCCATATGAAAATAACAAATTTATATTAAACAAATGCTTTTCCTTGAGTTAAGGTCAGTTCCTGAGGACTATATTTGTTTGCTTTAGACCGCTCAACTCTACTATAACTCTGGGTGGAATACAGTATAAACAACCAGGCAATGCAATTAAAATAAAACAAAACATCCCTTCCTGATGGCACTGGTTTTTTTTCTTGGTAACAATCCAGAAATAATTTGCCACCGCCTCTTTTTTTAATGTTTTCTAGTCTGTAGGCCTGAGATTTCCTAGTGGTCTGCTTTCCAAGCAACAACCATGCCTGACTTTGCTAAACTTTTTCAAGATTAGCCAAGGTTAGCTTGGTGCTGCTGCCTATGTTAGAGAAAGCAATTTTTCTTCTCCTCCTTGGATAGCATGCCAAGTAAAGGATGAAAGCACTCTTTTGTCTAGAAAAGGACAGTAAAGTTTTATTAGACCAATTGAAGTTCACAAGTAGGGGATGTGCTTTGGAGTTCTTCATAACCCCTTAAACAAAATAAGGAGTAAGGACTACATTTTTTTCTTTATGTGGCAGGAGGCAGAGTAAATTAGATTTCCTTTCTTTAAATTTAATTTCAACGGAATTATTAAATATGGTAGCTTTAATCATTTTCTCCTTCTGATGCATTAAAACATACAAATTTGGCAGCAAATTTAGAAAGGGTCACATCCATAGGTCTTATCCAATTTTTTGAAGACAACAAAACTAGGGAAAAAAGAGCCTGAATTTAATTACAATCTTCAGACAAAACGTGTGTTTGCTTGCAGGCATTTAGAAACAAACCTACCAACAAGATTTCATCAAGTTCTGGAAAGGCTTTCAGTAAATTAATAAAATGTAAACATGTTTATAGTTCCCCATCTCCCTGCCCAATAAGGTCAGGAAGAGCCCTTGATCATCAAGCTTTTTATAAGAGTACTAAAGATTTATATATGTTGGCAAGAATATAAAGACATGGTAGATAAGAAGCTCACAAGAAGGTCCCCACTGACCATGTTCAACCCAGGATTTCTAAATAGAAACTCTTTTCTTTTTTCTACCTAAATGTGATTTCTATTTCCTTTATGAATAAGAATCCACGTTTTTGTTATTATCTAAGCATCTTAGAATCTCTGCAATAGTTTGAAAACAGTTATTCAACATTCTCTATTAAAACATAGCGTGAAAGCTTGTTAAAATAGCAGTGACAAAGGAATAAGGAGGAATGTGAACAAAGGAAACTAGTAGGTAATTCCTATTATTTCTTTTCTTCCTTCCCCCAGCCTCCATTTCCTTAAAGGACTCTCACTCCAACTGGGGAACCCTTATCATTTTGAAAACAAGCTTTATCAAGAATCCTAACATGTGGAGGCTCTTTTGATTATCCTTTATGTGCTAGAAACTGCCTAATTTCAAACACCATGGTTTATTAGCCTCAATGGCGGAGTTCACACAACATGTTATATCTACAATTGAATAAACTGCATTATGGCTTAGGGAAATGGAGAGCCCAGTGACTGCAGATTTATGTCGCTGCTGACACATTTGTCTTTTAATGCCTTACCATCTAGATTTACAGCGTCCAATCCTCTTACAAATTAGCTAGACAGGACCAGCACTCAAAGCAACCCCCCCTCCCTTTACTGGCAACTTTCTTTTAAAAAGAAACATTACTTCAAAACAATAAAATAGAACACCAAAGGCAAGGGATTATTTTTGCTCTTGGATGTGAGATTTTTGCCATCCCCAAACTGAGCATCCATTATTATTTGCAGAAGCTCAACCTGGAGAATATCTTAAAAGAGTGTGCTACATACCATTTAATACTTCCTGCTCAAAGTAGATTGCCAGATGGTGACTAAGGCCTCAGCCGTTACCTGTTTGATTGTATTACATTGTGCTTTGGTCCAAATAAGCATTTTTTCCCCTTTCTGCAACCTAAACTCTTCAAGATAAAAACATTTGAAAATGGGATTCTTTTACACCTCATTTTTACTTTTAAAAAGGTGCTGAAGTGCCATCTAGCGGAGGTTTATTTACCTCCTAATTTAAACTAAGCCAGAGACCCAGACAAAATCATTCAATCATTGTAGAAACAAACATATCAGATCTTATTTGATTGACAATTGCCTGAGTTAGACAACAGGATGAAGGAGGGCCACCAGCTCAGTCTGTTTCTAACCGTTAACTATGCATAGACCCAACTAGCTCAAAAGTGGAACTGACAACCAACTCAATATCCAAATCTTATTGGTTGACAAGAAAGCAACAATGGGTGGAAACTAATCAAGGAGAGAACCAACCTAGAACTAAGGAGAAATTTCCTAACAGTGAAAACAATTAATCAGTGGAATGTCTTGCCTTCAGAAGTTGTGAGTGCTCCAACACTGGAGGTTTTTAAGAAGAGATTGGACAATCATTTGTCTGAAATGGAGTGTAGGGATTCCTGCTTGAGCAAGGGTTGGACTAGACATCCAAGGTCCCTTCCAACTCTATTATTCTCTTATTCTGATTCAAACTCGCAACGTCACGTGACGTCGCAGAACGTATCGGCACAGTTTGCCATTGCCGGCAGTTTGACACCCCTGTGATAGAATATTGAAATGTTATTGCCACTGGGCTCTGTGGGGGAAAATAAAGTGGAACAAGTGACATCACACAAATGATGGAATTGATATTATTCGTGCCAGTTGCAATGATCTATCAAAGGTAACTTTATAAGGCCTATTTGGATATAAGGAAGGTTGGAGGTCCAGGGATCTCCAATGTTTTAGACTAGTGGACTTATTTGAAATTTTGGGCATATTTGAAAATTTGAAAATATATTATGAATACTGCGTAAGACAGCTCTATGGAACGCATGACCAACTACAAAGCAGACATTCATTCAAGGGCAACTGAAGAATTAGTTCCCCATCAACGTACAATTATGAGCATGTTTATTAAATTTTAATAATAAAATTGGTTGGACCAGGAGTCTGGGCACCAGAGAAGGCACAGTGCATCAGGTGCTGCTTTAGAAATTGTTGGCTTTCCAAAGGTAAATGGCAAAATGTTTTTTTTACAAAAATGCCAGACTTTTCCCTTGAATATTTGGAAATACATCTTTGCTCCCATCTTCAGAGAGAACATGCAAGAGTCTCAGAACACTCTCCTGAGATTTTTGCAAATTCTTTGTACAAACGAAAGATGTATTTCCCAGATACGGCACAGACATCATCCAGGAAGCATGGAGGACAATATGGTACTTCAAAGCTTCTTCTAGAAGATTCAGCAGACACATTTTGCATTGACTGAAGATGAGGGGGAAGAGTACTAATGACCAGACGACTGCAAGGAATGTAAATCCTTCCATTCTCCACCATTCAGTCAGAACTGAAGAAGCTTCGTGGATGAGAAGCGAAACGTCTTCAAGGGAAAAACAAAGCCCAGTTGCCTTTTTTTAAAAAGCACTTTTGGGACAACCATGACCTGGATGACTGAGAATCTCCATAGATACAAGGGGGATCAGTGTAATGAAACTATGAAAATGCTTAATTTCCCTCCCTGTATTGCACAAAAGTGCAGTCATTAAAATAAATATATCTTGCTCAGACTGAGCCTTTTTGCACTCATCATTTTGTTAAAAAAAAATTAAAATAGAAATCCCACAGGGAAGCCAACGTTTTAGAATATGCAACCTTGGCACTACACAGCGCTAAAGGGGCTGAACTCCTGCATTGAATTAGAAAGAAAAGCTAACAAGGTGGAGCTTTCAGCTCTGCCACCACTATGGCAAAAACCTACAACATAAAGCAGTAGACTGAGAATGTATAAACAGTTTGTTGCAATAGATACAACCACTAACATAAGTTGGTGTGGGTGTTGCCTTCTATGCCTAAATGGCAGTTCCCTAAAATTATCAGTTCTTGTGCCAAAGAGTTAAGATAGAAAATTCACTCCATTTCTAGTACTATAAGTTTTTTTCCCTTGGAATTGTTCCGAGGAGAAGAGACACCTTCAACCCTACAGTTGTTGAATTACAGGTAGTCCTCAACTTACAACAGTTCATTTAGTGACCATTTGAAGTTACAGCAGCACTGAAAAAAATGACATGACCATTTTTTACCCTTACGACCATTGCAGCATCCCCATGGTCACATGATCAAAATGTGGACGCTTGGCAACTGGGTCCTATTTATGACGATTGCAGTGTCCCGTTTGGTGACCATGTGACCACATTTTGCGAGCCTCTGACAAGCAAAGTCAATGGGGAAGTCAGATTCACTTAACAATCATGTCACTAATTTAACAACTGCAGAGATTCACCTAACAACTGTGGCAAGAAAGGTCGAAAAATGGGACAAAACTCACTGAACAACTTTTTTTTGCTTAACAACAGAAATTTTGGGCTCAATTCTGGTTTTAAGTCAAAAGAGTGCCTGTACAGGCCCAGGGCCTCATGACTAATGACAGGAATGTTAACAGCAGTCGTTCCCCCAGCAGTTATTGTCAGGTTTAACAACTCAAAGTCAAGAAACATGGCTTGCTTTAAAAACCTTCCCAAGTCAAGATCATAAAGATGCTAAGTTCCATGACCAAAGGATATTTGGGAGCATTTAGTTATTTGATTTACCTTCTGCTTTTTATTCAGAAGCTATGGTAGAATATAGAGCAGTTTATACAAAAGACAGAGTGACCTGCCCAACATCATTCAGTAAGCTTTTGTGGTTGTGTATGTGTATGTGTGTGTATTTGAGTCAGTTTTTTGAGTCCCTGCAGTTTTGGTGGGGCAAGGTTTTTCAGAAGTGGTTTCTAAGTGCCCACTTCTTATGGCTGAGAGTGAATAACTGGCCCAAGGTCACCCAGCTGGCTCTATGTCTAAAGCATGGCTAGGACTCATGATCTCCTGGTTTCTAGACCAATGTCTTAGTCACTACATTAAATTGGCTCTCTTTGTGGTTGAGGATGGGCTAAAATCAGATTCACCCCATTTCTACCCCAACACCTTAATCATTATACCACACTGTTAAAATTGCAGATTCAGCCTTGTGTAATATGGCTTCAGAAGAAACTACATATATAATAGAATACCAAGGAATCTTCAACGTATTTTAATTTCCCTTCGCTCCTTTTTACAGCAATATCAACAATATCTACACCAATGATTTGAAAATAATGGAAATAGCAGTTACAGCATCGATAACATCTATTGAACAATTCTATACATGATTCTCCATGAAAAGAATATTACTAATTTTTTTTCATTCGGAGTCGTCGTTTGATGATTTCATGATGGCTTTCCTTTTGATCCTCAACAATCTAAAAAAGAAATGAAAAAGTTTTTCTAACCAATCAGGTAAGCAGATAGTACTTGGTCAAAGTACAAAATCTTTCTCGGACCAATAAAGAAAAAGAAGCTAAACCTCCCAAGTTTACAAGAGCTTTCAAGTTATAGGGGCTGGCAATCAAGTATCTTTAGTGCCCAAGTAACTGCATGATGAAGGCCATCATATTTTATATTTTTATAATTAGGGGAGCTTGGTGATGGTTTCAGAGTCCCAAGCTGCCGTAGATCTGATGTAAAGTAGAAAAATAATCCAGTGTTCAGTACTTGTCCAACTAGAAGCCAAATGATGTGGAAAAGATATTACTTTTTAGACTATAATCTCTTAAGGCTGCTTAGCAATCTGAATTCATGACTCTTAGATGACTAACAACAGACCTTGAATAAAATAAAATAAAATTGCTTTTAGCACCAAATGCTAAGCAATAATGTATTTTGGATTTCTGCTAAGAATATCCTTAGGTTATGCTTGCTGACTCTCAATATTATCCAAAAAGACAAAAAAAAAAGTCCCACATGGTCAAGGAAAAGTTATAAGCCTCAGAACTCTGACCATCTTATTTTTAGATAATGTTTATAGTTTCATTTATTATTGTATGATGGTGTTTCCCATTTGACAAGTTACTTGACCCATGGTTTATGGTTTAGCATTATGTGCAAACTAACTTAAGACTTTGTTTCAACAAAACATAGTTAAAGATTGAGATAATTCAATTGCCATGAAACATTTATCAATGGTTTAATTGGGTGATTAATATCTGTTCTATTTGTACCGTGAACAAACCAGAAACATATGTGATCTCCTCCAGCACAGCTATAAGACATATCTGGATACTGGAATCAATAAAGCCTCTAAACCAAGATAAATTGTCACTAATCTCACCTAAAGGTAGTAAAAACAAGCTAAATCCAAATACAGGTAATGAACGTTGCTTGCTCTTCTCGGCTTTATGATTAAGCAGTTTACTTTTAATTTGGATATAATGCTGCATTCTGGCTGATCCATATCAGGAGATTTTGATTTTTGTGTTAATCTTGCAGTTGAAAAGTGGGGCAGGATGTAAGCTTAAGGTTTATTGAATAACTAATATACAATCAATACATCTTATTCAAGCCAAAATAATGACTGTCATCAGCTTTGAAGGCAGTCAAGACTAAGCTTCAAGACAGAAGTCGAAAATGCTGATTTTGCTGAAATCCTATTATTAAGGATAAATATTAAGCCTATCACCTTATGCACATTTACTTTGGCAAACCCACTGGATGGTACAGATTTCAATTAAAGTAGAAGCATATTGTCAGACACTCAGCATTTATATCTTTCAATCTGCTTCTTTGTTCTGCTTTTGGGTCTGTCATTCTGCTGGGAGGGGGAGGATGGCCCTTAACTGCCAGGCCTACTAGTCTGCTGGGAAGGGGGGAGGGCGGTTCTGGATTTCTTCCACTTTGTTCATTACCCCTTTGATGCCTCTGGGTGTGAACGGAAGAAGGAATGTGCCATGGGTCATCTGCCTTATCTCCACTTCGATGGGGGGACATTGAGAGAGAAACAAAACCCCAGGAATGACGCCTGGAACGGCGCTTATTACTTTGGTTCCCATAACAACTTTGCACCTGGGGATTGGATGATCTCAAACTGGACATTTGGCCATTGAGATGGGGTTTGGGGAGGGATGGTTTAATGTGACGTTTTGCACGTGAAAACTTTAGATCATGCTTTGCTCTCTTGCTATCACTATCTCTCAATAAAAGTTCATTTTCAGACGATGCCTGTTTCAAGAGTTCTACTTCCTTGGGAGGACTAGTTGAGTCAGGAACTTACATATATAAAAATAAACTTAAAGATAGAGAGAGAGAGTTAAGGAGAACAGACACAGAATGCAATAGAAAATGCATTTGTTTTAGTTATATTCCTAGCAGATGGCTTGGATGGGTCAAGGCAGCCTCTGAGGAAAGCTAATAATAATAGAAAAATCAGAAAATATCCCAAGTCTATATTGTCTCTACACAATATACCAGTATCATATTCTATGTCTATCCATCATCAGAGAAAACTGTAAAATTGACTTAATATAGAGATAGTCTTCAAATTACAACAGTTCGTTTAGTGATTGTTCAAAGTTACAATGGCACTGAAAAAAGTGACTTATGACCATTTTTCACGCTTACAACTGTAGTGGCATCCCCATGGTCATGTGATCAAAATTCAGGCGATTTGCAACCGACTCATATTTATGACAGTTGGGGTGTCCCGGATTTGTGATCCCCTTTTGCAACCTTCTGACAAGCAAAAGCAATGGGGAAGCTCCATTCACTTAACAACCGTGTTACTATCTTAACAACTGCAATGATTCACTTAACAACTGTAGCAAGATAGGTTGTAAAATGGGGCAAAACTCACTTAACACACTGTCTCACTTAGCAACAGAAATTTTGGGCTCAATTGTGGTTGTAAGTTGAGGACTACCTGGTAGTTTTCTTTTAAAGTACAAAACACTAAAGCTATCCCCCTTGCCAAACAAAAACATGGAAAATCCCACCACTGCCCTCATCTTGATCTAAGCATCATGAGCTTTTTTATAACATCTCTGTTCCCCCACCCCCACCCCCACAAAATTAGGTGAAATTCCCAGCTTTCAAAAGGCTGTACACTCTGAGTTGGTCAAAATGCTTCGTAGAATCACTTACCACATGACCAGAAAATTCAACAGGATTAGAAATATTGACTGAGTGTAGCTTTCGCTTAGCTTTCTTGGTTTTGTCATCATTTTTCGTAACAGTTTCTTCATCAGTAGATTTGGGAGATTTCATTGTTGCCATCAGCTTCTTTGCTGGAAAGAGAACAGTAGGAAATGTTCTCTTTTATTCAAAACAGTGCAATTCTATCTTATTGCTTGCTCTATTTCAGTGGTTCTCAACCTTCCTAATGCCGCGACCCTTTAATACAGTTCCTCATGTTGTGGTGACCCCCAACCCCCCATCCAGCTGGCCGGGGAGGAGGGGCAGGAAAGCCGCTCCGCCCAGCCTGGTTGGAGAAGTGCCATTCCTCTCCCTCTTTCTCTCTTTCCTCTCTCTCTTTCTCTCTTTCCTCTCTCTTTCTCTTTCTTCTCTCTCTCTCTCTTCTTTCTCTCTTTCCTCTTTCTCTTTCTTTCCTCTCTCTTTTCCTGTTTCTCTCTCTTTCCTCTCTCTCTCTCTTTCTCCTCTCTTTCTCTTTCCTCTCTCTCTACTCTCTCTCCCTTTCCTCTTTCCCTCTTTTTCTCTTTCCTCTCCCCCTTTCTCTCTTTCCTCTCTCTTTCTCTTTCCTCTCTCTTTCTGTTTCCTCCCTCTTTCTCTTTCCCTCTGTTTCTCTCTTTCCTCTCTCTCTTTCTCTCTCTCTCTTACGGCAGCATCGTCGGGGGTCCCCGCCGCCCCCGGCCCAGCCTCCGCTGGGTCCTCACCCGAACGGGTGGGGAGGGGTAGCAGGATGAGAGGCAGCGGCTCCGGTGGCGGCATGGCTGCATCGTCGGGGGTCCCTGCCACCCCCTGCGCTTCTCCCAGGGGGTGGGGCACCCGGGCGCAGGGCCAATCAGGAGCCCTGCAGGAGGTAAGTCCGCCTGAGAGAGAGAGAGAGGGAAGGGAAAGTGCCTCTCTGTCTCTCTCTCTGCAAATGGCGCAGGAGGCCATGCGGAGACGGATGCAGAGTGGTGTCTCAGTTCCTAAGACCATCGGAAATATGTGTTTTCCGATGGTCTTAGGCAACCCCTGTGAAAGGGTCGTTCGACCCCCCCAAAGGGGTCGCGACCCACAGGTTGAGAACCGCTGCTCTATTTGTATCTAGACCGGGGATTTTCAGATTGCATTCTGTAAACTTCTAGCATTGCATAAGAAGTACATGGAGATTTCTGAGAGACTCTGATTTAGACCATCAGTGAATAAAAAAGTTTAAAGACTAATGTTTCTCGATTAAATCTCTTCCTTTCTTCTCCTGGAAGTTGTTTTTAAAAGCCATGATCCATACAACTGAAATTTATTCAACAAAATGAAAATATTGTAAGCAATGATTTGGAACAGTGTTTCTCAACCTTGGCAACTTTATGACAGGTGAATTTCTCCTCCCAGAATTCCCCAGCCAGGAGAGGGAAAGAGGGAATGGAATGGAATAGAATAGAATATCTTTATTGTCATTGTGTAACTCATGAAATTAAGTGGTGTACAGTGCACACTACACACAAGTAAAAACACAAATAAGAACATACATTATATAAACACATCCTTCACATTCTATTCACCATTGTGCTGCCCCTAATATTGCACTTCAATGTTACACTATATGGTAGTATTTAATATGATTACAGCTCTGGGAGGGAGAGAGGGAGAGGGAGAGGGAGAGGGAGAGAGAGAGAGAGAGAGAGAGAGAGAGAGAGAGAGAGAGAGAGAGAGAGAGAGAGAGAGAGAGAGAGAGAGAGAGAGAGAGAGAGTTATGTCATTTACCAAAATGGCTGTTAAGGATTTACAGTCCAGCACAATTAGAAGATGACAAATGGCCAATACGTGATTTGTGCACTCTGCCCCTCATAGTTTTATGTTGAGCATTACTGATTCACTCTCACCCAACTGCATTTTCTGCCCTCCTTATGCTTATCATTATAAATAATTGCATATACATTCCATTAGGTACATGCAGCCAAGCACATTTTCTTTAATATGCTTAATATACTTTTTATTCTCCGACTCATTTTATCCTAAGCAAATTTATGACATAGAGAGCAATGGTGATTTTATAGCAGTCATGCCCAAGTAAGAATTTGGATCATCCTTGTCTTAGTTCAACAATTTATCACACCATATTTTTAAGGTTTACAAAAGCTTCTAAAAGGAGTGCAAAGATTCTGGACTTAAAGTTGTTCAAGCTCAAAACAAACCTTTCTTTCAAAGAGTCTGAAACCTTCTGGAAGAGTCTAAAGTCAAAATGACTCTGTTTTGAATTCAAAATAAGGCTATTTTGACACTTCCAGAATTGTTAAGGCAGCATTGGAAGATTTCCAGTAATTTTGGAACAGCTGATTCAAACTCAAAAGAGAACTTGTTGAAATATTTTACAGTTTTCTAGAGGCCATCATTTCAGGAAAGACAAGTATTTCATTTAAAGCCCTGACTCTAAATGAGGTAAGGCTGAGACTAATTAAATTACAGTTTCAATGTCCCTCCAGCAATTAAAAAAATATATATCTAAGAACACAAAAAACGATGCCCAAAATGGATTTCTTCTGCTCTGTAGTTTAAATACCAACTGTCCCTTTTAAAATATGCAGCGTTCCAGATGGAACAACAGAAATATCTCATAACTGCTTCATATTAATAGAATAGGCTTCTTTGTTTTGCTGCTTACCTTTAGTTTGTATGATTGTAGGAGAATTCTGCAAGAGATTGCCAAATTTTTGTAGGGTTCCACCTGGGGATGCTGTGGATTTTATATTTGATGCATGTTTATTTCTTAAGGAATAATTCTTTCTGACAGAGGGGTTAGGAGCAGCAGTCTAAAGCAATAGAAAACAATAAAACTATATTTAAAACATTTTAAATATATTTGCTAAATAAAACATTTATTTGCTAAATAAAATATTTATTGTTATATTGCCCTTTATAAAAAGTATACCTGCATCAGATTACCATGTTTGAACATTAGATATTGAACTTAGTTCTCACACATATTTCCAATGTCTTACATATCCCTACTCAAAAGCATAGGGGTTCATTTGCGCAGTCCTTGTCTTATTCCTTAGTAGCTCCACTTTGGCTAGAATCTAGATCAGGGGTGTCAAACTCAATTTCATTGAGGGCCGCATCAGCATTGTGGTTGCCCTCAGGGGGCCGGGTGGGTGTGGCCAGGGTGAGTGCGGCCTACTGGGTGGGTGTGGATGGAGTGGGTGTGGCCTACTGGGTGGGTGTGGCCAGCTCTACATCGTTCGTGTCAAGTGTGCCTGTGGGAGCCTGGGCAAGAGTGGGATAGATCTGAGGGTCTCTGGCAGAAGGGGGTGGGACCAGGGCAAGTGCCAAGGCATGGCCCACTGGAGGAGCCTCACTGTTCCTCTCAGGCCATGCAGGGGGGGACCTTATGGAGCTAAGACTGAATGTGTTTCAGCATAGATGGCCACCACAAAATTGTACATTGGCTTCCGGCCGGCCTAGGCCAGGGCCAAGGCAGAGGGGGCCGTTCCCTCACAGTTTCCAGGATGGCTTTGCGGGCCACATGAAACCACTTCGCGGGCCGCATCCGGCCCCCGGGCCTTGTGTTTGACATGTCTGATCTAGATGGTTTCCAGCTGCTGCAGTTATAATCAGCTTTATCCAATCTGAGCAAGTCTCCAGATATCTGGATTTTGTGGCCCAAAATTCTCAGCAAGGGCTTTACTGGTGAGTGAATTCTCAGAAAGTCCAAACATCTGATAGTCATAAAAGTTGAAGTAGGCTGACCATTCAAATAGGCCAGGGGTGTCAACCTCGCAATGTCATGTGATGTGTCGTGACGTATCGCAACTTTTTTTCCATTGCCAGCAATGGGGTGGGTGTAGTTTTGCTATGAGGGAGCCAAGATGGTGGACAGGCAGCAAAGGCTGTAAAGAGCTCCTCCAAAAGCAAAAGCTTTTTTTATTATTATTATTTTCTTTTATTTTTATTTTAACTTCTAACTTTTTAATCCCTTTTAACATTGCATTTTAACCTATTTTTATCCTATATTAACCTATTTTAACCCTTTTAAACCTATTTTTAAACCCTTTTTAAACCTGGTTTGACCTTTTTATAATAGTCAAAGACTTTTTATAAAGTATATATACCGGAGAGGCCAGTATATTTTGGAAACAGAAGCCACCAGAATAGGACGGAGGCATGGGTAAAAGAAGGAAACGCCATGGCACCAGCCCGGGGTCTCTCCTACCAGTGAAGAATGCAAAACAACCAAAAATTGAGGAACACTTTGTTGGCAAGAGACTTGCAAGTAAAACTATTTCCCCTCCCTCCATTTCCAACAAGCTAGAGAGACTAGAACGGGACTTGCAAAGAGATCTGACAAAACAGCAGATACTGGACTTTTCCAATCTGGGGGGAGGGGAGCAAAATGACAGCCAGCTATTTTCACAAATAATGAGTCCAGATATAGCTGGCATGGAGACTAAGATAAAGACTAAGAAGGTTGACAACAACAATCTAACTCAGAGTGGGGAGTGCTTACCGTGGGAGAATACAACAGAGTTTATGGCAAAGCAATGTCTTCTCACAGCACAAACTGTAGTTTCAATATTTGAACAGCTAATAACCATTCAACATGATATAGAGACACTGAAAAAAGATATAGCTGTTC
>NW_015387853.1:53000-57834 GCF_001527695.2 Protobothrops mucrosquamatus
CCTTCTATCACGCATGCAGTGGCAAAATACTGTGTTGCGGCAATGTCCACAAGAAAAAAATTGGTTACAGACCTATAGTCGTCAATTTGTGCCAATTTTCGGGAGATATCTCTAATAATGTTTGGAACATTATATTTACTCACACATTAATCGGCTATCCACTCACGTAAACTAGGGAGTGACCCTAACATTTTGAGAACATGTATTTTATTATTTGAGAACATGTATGTTATTATTTACTATTAATGTTAGTACTATTTTTACTATTATTATTATTATTTAATATATTGTAAAAAGTGATGGCTATTGCTGGTCTATGACCGTAATAAAGTTTATTATTATTTATTGCTATGATGCACCCGGCCCGTGGGCCGGCAGTTTGACACCCCTTAAATAGGCTAAAGGCTTAGATAATGAAGATTGGGTGTTCATAGGTTAATAAAAAGTACTTTAAAGTACTTTGCATGTGTACTTTGGAGAGGAGAAAAAGATAATTATTTGCTAGAAGAAAAGGAAGAGCTCTTTACACTGGTCTAAGGCAAGCTAGTGTCCTTGATGATTTATCTCCTTTTTATCTGCAATATAACAGAATATGTGCTTTATATAATTGCTCAAATCAGGAAAGTATGCAATATAATAATTAAATTATTATATCATCAAAATAAAGTTATTCCATGTCAACTACTGCAGCAGCACTATATTAAAGTTACTAACTAGCATACCTTTTTTCCTTGTCTCCTTAATGAATCAGACCATACATTCATATTAGCTGGCAATTTTACATTCTTTTCATTTTCATTTTCCAAGGAGTCCTTAGAAAGAGAAAGGTGTGTTTAGTACTGAGCTACAGTCTCCATATTGGCCTGTTAAATATTTCTTAGTGGGAAATGGGACAGCTTTAACCAAGACTGTCAATCTTTTCACAGATTTGACGGAGTATGTTATCTCAGACATTAAAAAAATAAAAAAAATTAAAAGCCAAACTCTTATGAGATCTCATGGGAAGGCATTTACATCTCATTATATATTTGCTATGGTTCATCTTAAATTCAAATTAATTCCAAGGCAATTTTCCAATAATCATGAGTTATTCCACCAGGGACAGAGCAATCTGTGCTTTTCTAGATGTTGTAACCTCCAGGAACTTCAGTCAAGGAAGAAGGATACTGCCAACTGTATTTTGGGCACATTTATAATTCTGTCCTGTTCAGTATTAACTCCGTACTGTTTAACACGAGAATATGAAAGGAACATGCTTCCAAATGAAGATAAACTCTTATGTCATTTTTATATACTTTATAAATTATTTTATTTATTTATTTTTGCAACAAGAACTGCTTTGCTTTATATTACATTAGACACCATTCCAATTTTAGAATGAAGGACTTAGGATCAGCCACAGGTCTCTGGGAGAATGTTCAGCAATTTCTCACTGAACACCATCTGGCTTCTGAGTGCTGAGGATTTTCACTAAGTATATCAGAGTGGTTGGGTTTTGATCTCATACATACAGGCACTTCTTAAGCAAGAATGAATACTTGCAATCGCTTCGCATGCATTAGTTTGTGGTTCAGTCTGAATTTAGAGATTGTATAATATTTTATTGCCCATTATGTTTTTCATGAAGGAAAAAGAGTCTAAAGGTTGGGGACCCCTGTGCTAGAAGATAGGAAAGTAAAATCCTGAGAAGGAGTAAAGAGAGTAAGGAGTAAAGGAATAAAGAAAGAGGAATTTAGAGAAGGCAAATAGCCCACGGTGAGATAGGCGGCAAATAAATTTAACAAAAATAGATAGATAGACAGACAGACAGACAGACAGACAGACAGACAGACAGACAGACAGACAGACAGACAGACAGACAGACAGACAGACAGACAGATAGATAGTGTTGTGTCCTGAGCCGGCAAAAGCAGGCTCGGGATGTTGCAAGAGTCCCGGGCATTTGCAAAAGCTGCCCGGGACCAGACTGAGTGGCGCCGGCCTTGCGCGCATGCGCAAGGTGGGAAAAGACCGCCTTGTGATTGGTTGGATTTCCCCGGGGATCAGAAGGTATAAATAGAGGCCTGCGTGCCTCTGCTCGGGTTGTTCGTAGATTGGAAGCAGAGAATAAAGACTTGTTAGAAATGCATCGTCTCAAGCGCCATTATTCTCCGGACTTAACACTGGCGACGAAGGTGGGATCCAGTCTATACAGCTAGGGAAGCTTGAAGACTCACCCAAAGAAGTCCGGAAGAGGAAAAACGGCGTTGAAGTCAGCGTTTATCCTGCCAGTACGAAATCGCTGGAGGGTGCGTGCGGCTGAAGAAGACCCTGATCCTCGATCATGGCGAAAGTTGGGCGTTTAGCGGAATTCGATGTCTCTCACCCCGAGAGCTGGGAATCTTACGTTGCAAGAGTCGAGACTTACTTCCGCGTAAACCAGATAAGGGAGGAAGGCTTAAAGGCTGCCACAATGTTGTGCGTTTGTGGGCAAGACGCCTTTGAAATCGCCGAGAACCTAATCGCCCCGGCCTCGCTGGAAACAGTGTCATACTCCGATCTGAAGAAAGTTTTAAAGGAACACTTCCAGCCCAAGCAATCTGTCATTGCTTGGAGGCACACATTTGAACAGAGGGATCAGCGAGCTGGGGAATCAGCAAAAGAATACACTGCAGCTTTGAGAAGAGCAGCTAAACCGTGTGATTTCAAGGACTTAGAGGAAAGACTGCATGATCGTTTTGTGTGCGGCCTGAGGAACAGAGACTTACAGCAGAAGCTGTTCGCCAAGGAAGATGTCTCTTTCCAAGATGCTCTGCGAGAGGTTTCAGCAGAAGAAGCTGCAGGTGGGGCGGTCAAGAACATGCGGCCTAATCGAAGCGCTCCAGAAACCGCCACCATCCACAAGGAAGACATGCGAGAGGATTCGGAAGAAGATCCTGAAGAAGAGGTGGACAAGCTTTACCAAGCAGCTGGGAGGAGGTCCAAAGATCGTCAGGACAAGGGCCCAGCTGAGCTTCGTTGCCTCAGATGCGGTGGACGCCACAAGCGAGCGGAATGTCGGTTCCGTTCTGCCATTTGCCGAGCGTGCGGGAAGAAAGGCCACATCGCTGCGGTCTGCCTGGGTCGACAGAAGGTACAACCGAAGGAAGAATTGAATCTGAAAGGTAACAGGGTGCCCAGTCAAAACAGGGTGGGGTTCTGTGCAACACGCCGGAACATTTTAAGAATAGGCACACACAAACCCCTTAAAAAGAAACTATCTCTTAAAGTGAAATTGCAGGGAGTTCCATTGTCGATGGAACTTGACATGGGGTCTGCCCTATCCATAATTTCCCTCAACACATTTCACAAAATCTGCAGCAGCAGTGGCCAGCAAGTTTCGTTAAGGCCTTCTAATGTAATCCTTACGGATTTCCAAAATTCTCAAGTGTGCGTTAAGGGGGAGGCCACCCTTAAGGTACAGTATAAGAATTTTGCAGGCCCCCTAGACGTGTTGGTTGTGGGGGGTGAGCAAACGAGTCTCATTGGACTCGATTGGTTTGAGGCCTTGGGAATACAAGTAACAGGGCTACATAAGTTGCAAACAGAGACCCTTGCAGACGTATGCAAGGAGTTTGCAGATGTGTTCAGTTCTGAACTAGGTGTCACGCCCCACCAGGCGTGCCATCCGCTGGCGGGGTGTGGGAGCCCGCCCGGGGAGGCCAGCCGCCGCCGCCGCCCGCCCCACCAAAACGCCAGCCGCCGCCGCCGCCCGCCCCACCGAAACGCCGCCGAAACCGCCCGCCGCGGCCCAGCACATACCCGGAAGCCCAGCGGCCCGCGCGCCTCGCCGCCGGGGATCCAGCAGCAACTCCTCCCCCTCCTGCCTGCTCTCCGCCGTCGCGCCAGAGCCAAAGCAACCCGAACCGCCGAAGACAGCCGGCGGAGGGGTGCTGGAGGCGCCGTACGATGGGGCGGAGCCGGGTGACGCTGCGCAAGGCCGGGTCGTCACCGACAGCGCCGGAGGGGCCGAGAACGCCGTAACCGGGCTGGGCCAGGCCAGGAAGGCTGCGGTGGGGGAGGGGTCGCGCCAGCCAGCTGTTACACACCGCGGTGGAGCTGCAACGCCGGAGCATCCGTGGGAACCGGCCCGGGACTTTGGCGGCCAGGGAGCGGCTGGGAAGGAAGACCAGGCGAGGCAGTGGGGCATGACGGACTCTGGGGAGGGGCGGGGTTGGACTGAAGGAACTTTAATCAGGGCAGGGCGGATGCTGGCTTGTGGCTGGGGGCGGGAGGTTGGGGCGTGGCACCTCTATTTACAGCACTGGGAGCAAGCCACTCCCAGTGCTGACTTTGTTTCAGACCGAATAAACTTCAACTGA
Source organism: Protobothrops mucrosquamatus (assembly GCF_001527695.2). NCBI lineage: Eukaryota > Metazoa > Chordata > Lepidosauria > Squamata > Viperidae > Protobothrops > Protobothrops mucrosquamatus. The sequence continues at coordinate 57,341 of NW_015387853.1, forward strand.
ATGCACACCGTACCTGCGTTTTGGGTTTTGCTCAGTCGTCAACGGACGGTGTGACACTAGGGTCCTACACAGGACCTCCAGTTTCACTAAAGCTAGATCCAACGGTACAGCCCATCAGGGTTAAACCTAGGAGAGTACCATTTGCTCTTAAGAGTAAGATTGACGCTGAACTGAACAAGTTGCTCCAGCAAGGCATTCTAGAGCCTGTAGATTCCAGCCCGTGGGAAACCCCCATTGTAACGCCTTTAAAGGCAAGCGGGGACATCCGGATTTGTGCTGACTACAAGTGCACACCAAACAAGGCCCTACAGCAACATGCTTATCCTGTGCCTGTAGTGAGCCACATTCTGGCTTCTCTCAAGGAGGGAAAATTTTTTGCTAAGCTTGATCTGGCTCAAGCATATCAACAGCTGCCTGTTGATGATGCAGCAGCTGAGGCCCAAACTATTGTCACCCATCGTGGGGCTTTCAAGGTGAAGAGGTTACAGTTTGGG
>NW_015387853.1:59750-112526 GCF_001527695.2 Protobothrops mucrosquamatus
GACAGAGTCCTGACTTCTCGAGCCTAGGAGACGGGCAGGAAAGTCAAACAGAAGTCACAAGACAACCACAGGTCAATTCACCTAGTGTGGGAAGCAACGGGGAAAACACTACAAGTTCCCCAGGTCCGAGAAGGTCGCTAAGGGTCAAAGGCCCTCCCAAATACCTTGCAGATTACGTAAGGTGAGCATGTAAATAGCAATAACTGAACTAGAGGTCCAGGCTGGTTGACTCTACGGAAACGATGTTGGGGCCATTGGGTCTCTGTACGACGGAACAGCCCCACACCTTACACACACTGTGTGACATTAACTCAACAGCTAATTATATAAACCATTACTATGTTGGCGTCCATGTGGGCACAGTATTATTTCATCTAGGGGGGAGGGGTGTTGTGTCCTGAGCCTGCAAAAGCAGGCTCGGGACGTTGCAAGAGTCCCGGGTATTTGCAAAAGCTGCCCGGGACCAGACTGAGTGGCGCCAGCCTTGCGCGCATGCGCAAGGCGGGAAAAGACCGCCTTGTGATTGGTTGGATTTGCCCGGGGATCAGAAGGTATAAATAGAGGCCTGTGTGCCTCTGCTCGGGTTGTTCGTAGATTGGAAGCAGAGAATAAAGACTTGTTAGAAATGCATCGTCTCAAGCGCCATTATTCTCCGGACTTGATAGATAGATAGATAGATAGATAGATAGATAGATAGATAGATAGATAGATAGATAGATAGATAGATAGATAGATAGATAGATGATTGATAGATAGATAGATAGATAGATAGATAGATAGATAGATAGATAGATAGGCAGATAGATGGAATGGAGTGGAATAGAATAGAAAAATTTATTGCCTGCTGGCTGGGACCAACTTGCCTTTGTATTTTGTGCCAGAGGGCTACTGAGGAATGAGGACTACTGGGGGAGGGGGAGGAAGAGGAGGGGGAAAGAACCATACATAGATTTATTATACTATAAATGATGCCCTAATTTTCTTATTCCTATCACATTATTCATGTAATAAACTATTTTTTTCTTTTAAATCTAAGCTGACATGAAGGAAGGAAGGTTATCAAGCTCTGGGACCTTAATTAATTGCTTGGAACCCTTTGGTGGGTGGCTGCTACTGCCTGAAACTGACCAGACTTTAATCAGTTTCACACTGAGGACTTTTGTATAATAAAGGAGCACATTGGTTAGAAAATGATTTTTTTAATTATCATTTTCTATCGTCATATTTATGAACAGTTGCTCTCTGAGACAATTGCTTAACAAGGGATACCTGTATAAATATGTCTTTGATAAGGTATTCCATTCTGATTAAGATAATATTGTGGCCTCAAATGAAATAAGGTTATACCTTTTAACATTTGGGGGGGGGAAATGTTTCAGTGAAAGTATGTGTGACCAATTTTGGTTTTTTTTTCTTTTTATTAAAGCAGTAAAATAAAACCTGTTCAAATGAAATTTATTTTCAAACCGACATGATTACCATCTCACAAAAGTGTTATTGGATATGAATAAATAGTGGCAGATTTCAGCTAGGAAGCAACAGTTCTGATCAAAAGACAGAGACAGTAAAACCTCAATTCACAGATTACAATTCAGTGGACTTGATATACTGTAAACAAATTTTTGCTTAGTTTTACCCTTAAACAATGAACATTGTTTCCAAAATAATAAAGATCATTTATAAAAATACATTATTTGTGTCTATTTCCACTTATACATTTAAGCAAATGCTATAAATTGACACAAAATGATTGACTTCGTTTTAATACAAAAATTCAAATATAATGGGTATTCAACTTAATGGATACCCTTTTCTCCTCAAAATGGTCTGTTAAATTGAAGTTTTATTGTATATTGAAAAAGCAGGTTTGATTACAAGAGATGGTAAGAAATAGTAGATGAAAGATCAGCTGCGATAATTGTTATAATATAAATGTGGTATTTGGGTGAAATGTGAAGAAGGATTAAAGCAGCAGTCCCCAACCTTTGTGGTTTGGCGGGCCGGCTTGGGGGAGGGAGAGGGGAATTAGTTTATGTGAGAAGCGAGCCAGCACACATGTGCATGCACGCACGGCTCCATTTGCATAAGTTGAGCAATGTGCATGTGTACACACAGACCTGGCCAACCTCTTGCACAAGTTGAGCTGTATACATGCACTGGCCCTCTGCTTACGTGACCCGGTTCCGAATAGGCTGTGGCCCGGTAGTGGGCCATGCCCGGGGGTTGGGGACCCCTGAATTAAAGTATTGTTATCTACTTGTACTTGTTTATCTGCCATGTAAAGCTTAAAGAGATTCAGTACCTGACTCAGATCAGAAATGTCCTTATTTCTAAGTTTGTTTTTCCAGAAACCTGACAGCATATTATTCTTGAAGGAAGCACAGTTGAGAAGACAAAGTTATTTTTCCATGCAGTCACCCCTAAGTATTCATATAAAATTTCAAACCTGAAGTTAAACAGTCCCTTTTAGAAATGTGACTTTTGAAAAAAAATTAGTATTGACAGTTAAGAAATGATGTTAACATTTGAGGGCACTGATCAAAGTCAGATCTTAGCTGCACATTCAGATTCCCTGGAGTGGAATTTTCTGGGGTTTTTTTAAGGGGAAAGAGACACACTTGATGTTCAGGCTTGTACATCATAAGTACACATTAGTTAAAAAAGGAGACTTGTGATAAACTGGCTCCATGTTTTCAGGCTAGAACCTGTTTTTTCCCCAAATAAATTAAACAAAATGACTACTACTTATATAACTATTAGTGCAGGTTGTTAAAAAAAAGTCTTTTGATTTGAGCCCAAATTCTGGTGGCTTCATGGACATATTCCTATTATTTTCTTGGCAACAGTTAAAGTAAGGTGTACTTTAATTTAGCACAAAGCAACTGCCTACCTAGATCAATATTTCTCAACCTTTGCAACTTTAAGACATGTGGACTTCAACTTCAATTCTGAGAGTTGAAGTCTACACATTTTAAAGTTGCCAAGGTTGAGACACACTAGCCTAGATTATAAACATAGAACTAGATGCATCCAATTCCTTAAAAAACCACATACAACTGTACAAGCCAAATCATTAAGAAATCATGACTAATTGTACATTTATAAGGAAGTGTGTCTTACTGAATCCAATGGGACTTATTCTTTAGTTTGGGATTACATCCTTTGGTGATTTAATAATCAACTTTTTAGATTTCTTTCAGAAGTACTATTTTGAGAAGTGTATAAGAAACACTAAGAATATTTGCTTTCTTCCAAACTTTGTACCTCGTCCATAGTGCAGCTCTTCCTTTTCCTTGTCCTGGGTACTTTAAGAGTCACTGTGGAAGGACTTCCTTGATGCTTTACTTCCATCTTGTTGGGCTGCAAAGGTGAAAACTGAATTTCCATTTCAGGTTTTGGAAAGCGGCTAATTTGTTCACTCTCAGAAGACACTTCATAAGAATCTAAGACAGCATCTGGTTGGTCCTACAAGTATAACAACATGACATAAAATGGAAAGCAGAAGAAAATACTATTAGATTTGCCCTTAAAATGAGGAGCAAAACAGACAATTTCAGAAAATGATCAGAAATCTCTAAGGAAAAGTGACTCTGTTGCACAATCTATGTCATTGTTCAAATCTTTGCAGTAAGTCTTTCACTGTGATATCAAAAACTTGTCCTATCAAAGGAGAACTCAGTGAAGTACAGTTTTACTGCAGGACAGAACATTGAAAAGCAGCACAGAAGTGCATCAATAAACCTCAAGTGATTTACTCCCAGAAGACCAGTTTCATTTGAAAACTAAACAACTTTCAGTGAAGCAAAATCCAACAGCAAGAAGCAGAATGCTTTGACAGCCTCAATTCTATATCCATATATCTATTCTAGGATTAAATACCATTGGGCAAAATGTCATCTTGGCTAGATAGGCCTTTTTTTAATAATTATCTTGGAATCAGTTTTGACTCCTGCTAACTGTGTGAACCAGTCTCTGCAGTTTTCTTGGCAAGATATTTGAAAATGGTTTGCTATCGCCTCCTCCCTAGGGCTGAGAGAGAATGACTTGCTTAAGGTTATCCAGCAGGTTTGTTTCCTAAAGCAGGCAAACTCACAATCTCCTTGTTTCTAGGCTGAGGCCCTAGCCACTATGCCAAACAAGACGGGTGCTTACCAAAATATTATCTCCTGAAGATACCTTGCTAGACTGTTGCAGTAATGAGCCATTTCCAATAGTGTTGCAATTTGACAAGTTAGCTTGTTTTTCTTTAAGCTATGGAAGAAAGAATTTGACGGGACTTTAAGATCTGCATTGTTCAGAAATGCACATGGTTTTGTTGCCACCAATGGTGTAAGAGGCCAAGAGGAGAAATCTACCGTATTTTTCGCTCTATAAGATGCACTTCCCCCCCCCCAAAAAATGGGGGAAAATGTCTGTGCATCTTATGGAGCGAATGCCGCCTGGAGCTGAAGCCTGAGTGCAGGGGAGGAGAACATATACTGGCCGGGAAGCAAGGAGAGCCCTCCCCCAGGGACTCATTTCAGATTTACGCCGCAAAAGTTTTTCTCGCGCAGAGGAGAGAGAAAAAACAATTGTGGAACACTCGGGAATCCCTTGCAAGGCACCAGGTACCTTGGTGCTTATTTCCTAATGCCTTCCCCCCCCCCCCGTGTTTTCTGCTCCACCCCGAATTCTCCTCCCTTCCAGTCTCCTTAAGCAGCCATTTATGGTCTTAATACAGCCCTCAGTCTGTCTCCCTTTCCACACCCCCTAAAATTCTTCCTTCAGGCAGGCTTCCAGAGGTCGGCTGGCAGGATGCAGGTAACCCCTCCCCCCTGTCCTGCCGCCTCCCACGGCGCCGCTCCGCATCCCGTGCCTCAAGCCCCCGTGTCACAGAACTGCTGGCGTTATGCATGGATGGAAGACTTTTTCTTTTACAAATGGGGCGGGTGGGCCCGACATTCGTGGGCAGGCAGGACCCTGCCCGCCGAGTCGCCGCCTCCCCATCGCCCTCCGCCAGCCGGCTCCGTCGCCAGCCCTCCCAGCTGACAAGCGCAGGAGTTCAGCGCTGCGGCGGCCTCCCCTCCGCCCTCCGCACCGGCCAAAGCTTTGCCTGACGTTCCAGCTGACCGGCGCAGGTCTGGGGGTCGTCAGCCTGCCCACCCCCCTTTCTTATTATATAGGTCAACCGCTTGTCCTCCTCCCACCCCCATTATAAAACAACCAGGTTGTAGCCACAACGTGGTTCAGTCCTTCGAGCGAGCCCGCGACAAACACGACGGAATCAGGCTTCTCAAGTTGTTTTGTTCATTTTCCAGGGTGGGTCATGAGATCAGCAGCCCAAAACTGCAATCATTCCGCTCCTGGTAAAACCGCCCCAGCGTTTCTTCCTCGGCTTCAGCGCTAAGAAACGGGCCGCTTTGTCGCCCATCCGAAAATCGAAAGGAGCCAAAGCTGCGAGGAGAGCCTGTGGCGCAAGCAGCCCAAGGCGCCCCTCCCCGTTTCCTCTGCTCTTGCCAAGCGGGCAGGCCTTCCCCCCATCCAAAGAACGGCTGGGTGGGGTCGGGCGGCGGCGGCGCTGCTTCCTTCACCAGGGGCTTTTCGGGGAGCGCTTGAGCAGCGGCTGAGGAGCAGCGGGGTGATGTGGAGCCGGGGCTCGGACGGCCAAAGCAGCCCCGTTTCTCCCCGGGGTCCAAAAGGTGAGGCACCGGCTTTAGAGTGGAAAGAGGGAAGCCTCGAACGCATGGACTTGCGTCCACACGTGCCTGCGCCAACTGATCAAAAGCTCGGCTTGGGCTGCACCCTTTCTCCTCTGAGCTTTAGGGAGCGTAAGGTTTGGTAGGCTTGTCTAGGAACCGCCGTTAGCTTGTGCTAATATTAACTACCGGTATGTGCGTCTTATGGTCAGGTGCGTCTTATAGAGCGAAAAATACGGTGATTTCTACCATAATAGTGCCCTGATTTCTACCATAATATCCTCCTGCTGGAACAGCACTTAATTGCAACTTTATCCTATTTCAAATATCTTGTTTTGTCAATTATATTAATAACATATGCTGTAGAATTATGGGCTATGTCTGCTTGAGAAAAATGGCACCCGAAGAAGCAATTAAAAAAATTAGTTCTAAATAATGCGTCGGGATATCTGGAATCAAATCCATTCTTTAAAAAAGTTTTACAGCAACTGGAAGTTTGCTGTATCAAAAGAACCAGATAAAGCAATCACTTTCTTCTAATAACTATAAAAACAGTTGGCATAACTAGCAGGCAGTTCCTGACTGCATGTGATTTCCAGTATTATGGCAGCCACATTCAACAAAATATAGGCCATTTGGGGTAATATTATTTTTTTCTTGGGTGGGAATAGGATTGGGAGTCATCTGGAAGGCACACTTCCATTTCCATTTTTATAACCCTCTTATTCTTCCCCCCAAAAATTGCAGGGCCAAGATCTGGCCATTGTGATGCTCAACATTGGCAACACAATTCTGAGCCACTGGAAGAGATTATAAATGTGAGCAGTTTGCCTCCAAAACTATTTACTTTCTGTTTTCTCTTCTCCACAGATCTCCCACTAAAGTAAAAATAAAAAATAAACCCAGCTATATCCTTTTAGTGACATCAGATGTGGTTCCCCTAGTTGATTGCAGGAGTAAATTGAGGCCCTCAAAGCAAAAAATAAAATAAAAATGGTGGGCATTGTTTCTTTTTCACACACACATATTCTTTCAACAACAATAACCTACCATTAATAGTCTTTAATTCAGGAATTTAACCAATTTAACAGAGTACAGGCAAAGAAGAACAATTGCTAAAGACCCTAATAGAAAGAATTGTTGTACTGATTTAATCCTTCTAATCCTTCTCTTCCAAACTAAACATAGTTGAAAGTTAACCAGACACTAGAGTCTTGTTCAATTTAGAGAAACTGCTTCAATATTAGATTTTTAAATGAGTAAGCTCTGGAGTGCTTAGCTCACTGAACTAATACTTCATGCTGGATCAGAATACAAGTAGTACAAGATCAATATTCCATATTGTATATATGTGAGGGTTCAATCCTCAACAAAGATTTATTTTGCTCATTTTAGAAATAACCTATTTTCTGGAAGACAGAAATAGTATTTGCAACCATTAGATTACCTCCTGATTTGCCTTCCTGCCAATAAGTTCTCTTTTAAATTTATTTATAATAACTCTTCTCTTTTTGTGCATTACACTCTTTTTGGAAAGGCTTTATGAAACAAAAAGAAAAAAGTATGCTGCAGGATTAGGAAAAGAGAACAAGGGTCCCCAACCCCCGGTCTATGAACCAGCATTGGGCTGTGGCATGCCAGAAACCGGGCCACACAAACAAGCGAAGTCCCATCCATGGGATGCAGGCAGTACGTAAAACCATGCCCCTCCAGTCCGTGAAAAAAACTCTCTTCACGGAACCAGTCCCTAGTGCCCAAAGGGTTGAGGGCCACTGTTCTAAGGATCTTGGTTTCTTGCTCTACCAACGGCTATGAATTGAGTGTTGGATCACCACTGGAGGAAAAAAACAGTTTATGGTATTAGGCTCTTCAGGAAAGCTAATTATGGGTTTGCTTCCCCTTTCTTATTATACTACAGCGTAGATATTGTACAATCCAGAGCTATAATTCTATGAGCTTCTTATCTATAGAGGGACCTTTGCAAGATGGGCTGGGCCTCTGATAATTCATCCATATGCCTGGTGTTAGGTCCTGAACTCTGATCCAGCTTTATATGTTCTCCAGGACAAACTGTAAGTGAGCATATGAATCATTCAGCTGTTGGGTTTTGCTTGGCTGCTTTGGTTTCGACTCACGGGCTGTTTTTCAACTTACAATCCTAAGTCTTGCAGCATGTTCAGAGATGACTATTTCTGGTTGACTGGAAGCTGCTAGTGAGCATCTATCAGCAAAACTGGGGTCCCACATCTGTGGTCCTGGCATGGGATCATTCTTATCACAGGAAAATAGGGCATGCTGCTGGAATTAGATTAGAAGGAATAAAATATTGTTTCATGTTAGATATATACTGGAAAATGTTAACATTAGAGAAAACTATTCAGCTTCTATAACTAGACTCATACCCCAATAGATATTAACATTTGGGAAGAGCCACAGGTTGTGCAGAGGCAATAGAAATGGTCAAGTCTTGAGTGGGATGGGAGAAATTTGCTATATTAGCTTCAGTATAGCATACCAAACCAAAGCTACTCTTAAAGGAATGGAGAACTTTGGAATATAATAGATACAAAGCCAAAATTGCCCCATTCTTATCTGAGACCCACAATGAAAGTAAATCTGCACACACAAAACTTTCCATGGGAGTATTAGGGCAGAACATATTTGCTCTGCCCTAATACTTAATATTTTTGCTTCACGCTAAGACCTCCCCCTTCAGGTGGTCCTCAAAATGGAAGGAAATGCACCACTCCTTTTTGTTGTTGTTAGTTGCGAAGTCGTGTCCGACCCATCGTGACCCCATGGACAATGTTCCTCCAGGCCTTCCTGTCCTCTACCATCTTCTGGAGTCCATTTACGCTCACACCTACTGCTTCAGTGACTCCATCCAGCCACCTCATTCTCTGTCGTCCCCTTCTTCTATTGCCCTCAATCTTTCCCAGCATTAGGCTCTTCTCCAGTGAGTCCTTCCTTCTCATTAGGTGGCCAAAGTACTTGAATTTCAACTTTAGGATCTGGCCTTCTAAAGAGCAGTCAGGGTTGATCTCCTCTAGGACTGACCGGTTTGATCGCCTTGCAATCCAGGGGACTCGCAGGAGTCTTCTCCAGCACCATAGTTCAAAGGCCTCAATTCTTTGGCGCTCAGCCTTTCTTATGGTCCAACTTTCATAGGCATACATTGCAACTGGAAAAACCATGGCCTTGACTATACGTACTTTTGTTGGCAGGGTGATGTCTCTGCTTTTTAGTATGCTAAGAGTAAATCCGCACCCCAGCTAAGAAGACTTAAATTTGTAAACTACCATTACCTGCACCTGCTTAGAGTTACTGGACTCTTCCACCTGAGTTTTTTCTGCTCCATTCGAAATAGTCAACACTGCAGAGACAACATTCTCACATCCAATCTCAATTAGTTCCTTGGAATCATCATCTGGCAATCCTTCAGGGATAGTTTTGTGTTCCTTTACAGGAAAAAAAAGACATTGTATATTTAGCTAAATAGATTCAGACAGGATCAATAAGAACACAATTTAAAACGTAGCGATGTGTGGATCAATATGGGGATTTCAGTACATTTTCTGTTCAATAGTATTTAATTTAAACATATTCTTTATTCATTGCATCTGTAGCCTGGTTTTTCTTTGGGAATGTAAGATGATGTACATGGGGGGTCTCTCCTCGTTCCCTCCCAACATTCCTTTTAAATAAAATAAGCCTACTTGATTATTTGCAAGATCTGTAAACTACCCCAATCAGTGGAGATTCTGGGTAGTGCACAATAAAGCAGAATAAGATCACAAGCAGTAAGCAATAAAAACAAAACATAAAACTAAAAAAAAAAGACTCTTCTACTTCCCTGAGAATGGGGCTCTAGCACGAATGCGAAAGCTCAGAAGACTAAACCTCCCGTCCCAGTGACTGACCCAGATCAGATCCTAAAAAAAGGATACTAGTTAATGTAATTGGTGCTCATTATATTTCAAGGTCAAAGGCAAATTGAAATAGGGAGGTGTTAATGGTCTCAGAAATTGCCCAGGAGGATAGGGTCAACTGTACTTTCAGGAAACCTGTTCCACAGCATGAAGGATATAAATGAAAAGGCCAGCCACCTGGCTCACATCCCCTATACACTGCTTGGGGGGGGGGGGGTTGGTAAGAGACCCTTCCTAAATGTTTGGACCAGATGGTGGGTTTAATTCTGGCAAGGCAGTTCTTGATATTCTGTGCTATGCTATGCTGTGTCGGGTTTTGTAGATAAAATGGAAGTATAGGGTAAGAAAAAGAGATTAGCCAAAAATCAGCCAGGAGTCTGTGATCAAGTAGGAATTTGAATCTTGGTCTATGTAAAGAATAAGAAAGAGGACATTGATAGACATATGCAAGTTCTGTAGAGAGAACAATGGGGGGTGGGGGCAAACATATTTTAAGTTTCCTAGCAGACAGATAATAAGTTGGAAGCAGTTCAGATAGAAACCTCCCTAATTCACAGGAATATAAGAAAGAAGGTACAACATAATCGGACCTGCAAGATTCTGCTTTGATTATCAATTCCAATAATAGTTTTAGCTTTCCCACATGTTCCCCCCCCCCACCTTTTGCCATGGCTATAGATATGCCCTTGCATATCTCTGTCAAGGTGATCTTCCTTATTCTTTTTCCAAGGGGAAAAAAACCAATAAAGTCCAGTTGTCTTTTGAAAAGCCCCTTTTGAGACAACCATGACCTGGATGATAGAGAATCTCCGTAGACATTTAACCTTCCCGTAGAGTTGATCTCCTCATCTGATCTGTCTAGTGGGGCCGCCATCAATCTTGCAAGTCTTTTGCTGTATCTCCTCCTACTTCTTATAGCTCAGTGAATTAGGGAGGTATCTATCTACCTGAGCCACTTCCATATATTAACTTCCATATGTTAGTGCTGGAGACATGGTTTCATGCCCCACCCCACCCCACCACTCTGCTGACTGGTCTTGCACCTCTCCATTAAGATCGTCTTCCTTACTCTCTCTAGTCTTCCTTATTCTCCATGTGGTCATCCCAGAAGACAGCAGTGGTAAACTACTTCTGCATTGTTGGGGGAAAAAAATCCCCATGGACATTAAATCATTGCCAGTGACACTTAGTTCAAGGGAGACTTTACTTTACTTTTTGCTACCTAGCCCTAATTCAACCCTTGGTTCTCACAAAATATTCTGCTCTATGCTCAGTTAGGGCTAAAGCTTTCCTAGGCCACATTTAAGGCTCACAGTGATTCCCCTGTGCAGATAAGGCCAAACATTTTGGACAATTGTTTTTGTAGAATTGCAACATTTAAAAAGGAATGCTTAAAATAAACACCTTCCCAAATCAATTGTTTTTGCCAAAAAAATTAAGTGGCAAATTGGGTGTCTTAAGTCACCGCAAAATCTAAAATATTTATTTGACCTTTAAATGTTCTCCAATTATGTTAAAGGAACTGACTTGGTAGCTTCTCCCTGCATGGCAAAAAAATATCCCTCTAATCCCAGAGAAAAGGTTGTCTGCTTTTACATTATTGTTTTAATTGTGAAAGTGTTGATCTTTAAAACCAGTCTATATTTAAACGCTTTGGAAGACCTTTTGGAAAACCTGCTTATGGGTAATCCTCAACTTACAACCACAATTGGGACAGGATTCTCAGTTGTTGAATGAAGCAGTCTTTAAGCAAGATGCTCATGTTATTGCTTTGCTCAATAACTGCAATCCCAAACTCTCAGTTGTGGTCATTAAGCCATCTCCTGCACCATTAGGACAGAGTGAAAAAGGTGGGTGCCAGAGAGTTTGAGTTCCACATGGAGCTGAAATCTTCCCAATAGGCAGCTCTTTCAGCCAGCCTCCAGAGACAAGAGGCAGTCCTCTTGGCAAGGCGCAACAGCTTGCAACTTTCCTTATCTTACTGCTTTCTGGGAAAGCCAACAAAGATTGCAAATGATCATGGTGTACTTAGCAACCGGTCGTAAGTATGAAATGATTGCCAAGCATCCAGTTCTCGATCATGTGACCAAGGTGTGTAGGCAATATTTTGCAACACTTGGAAGTCCTTTACACATCACAAAGCATCCATTCCAAGGTTATTGTTATTTTGAACCATTGTTCAGCAAATGGTTGTAAATCAAGAATAACCTGTGTCAGAATAAATTCATATTTGTCATTATTATTAGTTCCAACAATGACTTGACAGTTGCAAACCAGCCTATGCTGTGGAAGCACTTAGAACTGGAGAGAGAAGAAAGAGATACAGATTGGTGGTGATTTTGCACCTCCAAAGGTGCAAATTGATTGAAGTTCTTGTGAACTTTCAATCAGCAACTTTAAATATCAAGAGCCTGGCCTGCAGCCAGAGGATATGGAGAATGCCGTGCTTAATTATGTAACTTACAGAGTTCTGTGTATAGCCACTGATAATTTCTTAAAAGCAACCACAGAAAACACTAGTCTTGTGTGAGGGCTGGATTAAAAGAAAAATCCCCCTTGATCAACCCACCATCTTATCTAATTCAGCATTCATCCCCTAATGGCCACCCAGATGTAACTTGGAAATTCTCATAGCCATTCCCCAGAAATTCTTCCTCAGAGAGTCACCATCAAGAGTGAAAACTTGGAAGCTACACGTGACAGTCACACAATGCAAATGTGATTGACATCACTCTTTCTAGTTGGGCAACTAGGCTACACTCCTCTCTGTGTAAGGCAGATCTTTCCTAGTATCAAGTTAGTTGAAGTAGTGTGTCTATTTCCTAATAAATAATGAGTGCATTGTCTCCAGAAGTTTCCTTGTGAAGGTAAAATTATTCTCAAAGCTGTCAACAACTCCCCAAAAAGCTTCCATCAAACATGCCCTCTGGAATGAGGTTTCCTCCTCCTGAAAAAGTCTGGGTGGTTCCCATCCTACTGGTGTTTTGGAGAGGCTTGAAGATCTGGCTCTTCAACCAGGCCTTTGGTTAGGATGGGTATAGCTACCTCCAAGGAGTAGATATGTGTTTTGTTGCTGCCCAGTTTTCCCATCTCTGCTTTCTGGTTTACCTTCTTTTATTGCTACATTCCTTTGTTCTTTTATAATTCTCCTGTTTTCTTATGAGCTGTCATTGGAAATCAGGTGGTGTGTACATCAATTAAACAATGTTGCAAAGTGGCAATAGGCAGACGTGAGTGTTCTTGGAGCATAGATGTCAAAAATGCCAGATGGTCATAAGAACAAGGAAATCAATTTGCATGTATGTACAGATCGACAGGCCTTCGATTACCTTGCCAAGACCACCATCATCTTTTTTTAACCATATCTGTGCTCTCATGATAGGCAAATTGAGAATAGTAGAGGAAAAAGACTTGTGAAGGAGTAACAATACTATACAAACCTTCCCAGAAGATTTCAATATCATCTTTTTCAATTCTTCCATTTCCTTATCTTTCTGTACATTACTTGAGATTAGAGAACTCAGCTGAATTTCCAGAGCTGCCACCAATTCGTCTCTTTCTACCCGCCATCTTTGAAGGTCATGGTCTTTTTCTGCCACAAGTTTTTCCTGGAGAGAAGACATGACAGATGTGTTTGGGTTCATTACGATTCTTTGTAGTTTACAAACATAAAAACAAAGTAAAATATAAAAGCCGATAAAAACAGAAACAACCACAAAACATAAAGTGCTAAATATAATGGTGACCATTCCCCAATGGCCCTTGGGAATGGTCTTTAACTGTCTTTAACTCCGGAAGGCCAACAATGAGGTGGGTGTGTCCATAGATATGATCAAAATTGTTATGATGATGGCTCTGGCAATGCAATCAAAGCTTTGACTGTTTTTCAACTGTAACATACTGCTGTGGCCACCATTTTGACTTTTTTTACCATTCCCCATGGATACCCCTGGCCAACAATGAGGGTGCTAGTGTATGCTAAATCTAATATAGAAAGGAAGATGTTGCATAACCCAGAGACTATCACAGCAAACATTGCTCAAAACCCTCACTTTCCTTCACCTTCCTTATTTGGGAAACCATTAAATAAGTGGAGGATAACTTGAGAGGGCCAACTCAAAGCAAAGGAGGCTATCTTGTAAGTACCTTGGTGCCAACAAGCATTGGGATAAAAGACATATGGGTCAAAACCAACATTTTAGATTGCATCCCAAAACTTATTGGTAACCAAAACAGTAACCTTAAAACATGACTTTTGAGCCTGGAATTCTGATTGTAAGTTGTGGCAGTCATACATCAAGGCACCATGTGACTGCTTTGCTCAATGACTACAAGCCCAGCACTCCGAATTCTGGCTGTTAAGTGATGAATGGGTCATTAAGCAGAGTGTGCCTCAGGGGATGGGGGAGGCCCTGGCATGATTTGGAGAAAGAACCTTCTGAAGGACCGCAAGAACGGCACTTGCTTGCAGGATGGTTCAATGCAGCCTTGGTAGGAAAGCCATGCCTCACATCAACTGGGCATGACTGTAAACAGAACAAACCAAAAGTAAGTGCATAAGGGTGGAGGGGCCAAGGCCTCCAGGACCCAGTTTGCTGCTGGTGAGCCAGCTGGGCAGCTGAGAGGGTGAGGAGAGAGAGGTGAGCGGTTGCAATGTCTCTGCAGCCAATCATAAGGATGGTGGGAGATTGCCAAAGGCCTGGATTTTGATCACATGACCACGAGGGCATTGCAACAGCTATCATTTTGGACAGAGGACTGTTGTAATTTTGAACAATCATGAGTATATTTTGTGTTAACTGTAATTTCTGTGTAATTTTTAAAGGCAGCCTTGCATAGAGTGTCCTGATAGAAATCCTTGGAAATTATTATGATTGGTCATATAGTCAGCCCGATGTTTAGACTATTACAGGTAGTCCTTGACTTACAACAGTTCATTTAGTGACCTTTCGAAGTAACAGTGGCACTAAAGAAGGTGGCTTAGGACCGTTTTTCACACTTACGACCCCTGAAGCATCCCCATGATCACGTGATCAAAATTCTGATGCTTGACAACTGACTAGTATTTATGACGCTTGAAGTATCTCGGTGTCATGTGATTGCCTTTTGCGACCATCTGACAAGCAAAGTCAATGGGGAAGCCAGATTCATTTAACAACGGTGTTACTAATTTAACAACTGCAGTGATTCACTTAACAACTGTGGCAAGAAAGGTTGTAAAATGTGGCTAAACTCACTTAACAACTGTCTCACTTAGCAACAGAAATTTTGGGCCTAATTGTAGTAATAAGTCAAGGACTCCCTGTATTTTTTTTTGTTGAAGGACTTTCTAGTTTTTAAAGCTACAGTGTATTATAACATGTGCATGTGTGTATGAATGTACTCTTACACACATAATTTGTCTATGCACACATGCACAATATTAAAGCACAGGATAAATTGGAAGGCATTCATTCACAAGTCTTTCTCTTGGATTTTTTCAGAGATACAAAGAAAAAGCAAAAATTCACTTACTGCTTCTGTGAGTTGCTTGGCATAATATTCTTTATCTCCAGCAAATTTTTTCATCTCCTTGTTACGGAGAGTTTCTGCTTCTTTCGCCTGAGTTATGAGGAGCGTCTTTTCTGCCAGCCACTTCCTATGATCTGTTTCATGCAGTTCTTTGCATTCCTGTTTTAAAAGGAATCAGAGTTACACCTTTTCTTCTAATGGAAGTGAAAATGCTCTAGAGGCAAAACCATTGAAATTTGAAAATCTCCACTTCCCTTCCCCAAATCCCTCAAAGCATCCTTGCCTGCCTGCCAAAAGAGTGTTTAAATATCAAATCCACCTGTGACACTGAACTCTAGCAGATGACGGCATTATAGAGCATGTTCTGCATTTGTGAGCTCTATCTTCATTTCTCTCATCTTGTTTCATGTCAATTTGAGAAACACAGACTTTATACGAAGCCAATTTTTTCATGAAAATTGTTTGTAATCAAGGAATCACAGGACTTTTCAGTCTTGACCACTATTTGGTGCCAGATCATCCCTTTTTGTCAAGGTAGGGTCAAAAGAGGTAAGATGGAACTCCAATTGTGTGATTCGAGGTTTGCAGGCCCAACATACATAGAAACAAGCAGAGCTTTGACTGCACCACTGTAGCTGCCATCCTGAATTTTTTGACCACACTGGATACCCCTGCTGTATATGCATCCATTCACGTGCATAGGGTGCATATACCGTACATTCACTCCTTTCATACTGGAAAGGGAAATAGGCTTTATTCTATCTCCCATTTATTTGCCTTGAATCAGCTTCTGTTTTCCTTCATGATCCTGCCACAGACTCAATATTCAGCTGAATAAGATTAAGGAGTGGATGTCCCGGTCCTTTTTTACCAATTCTGTTCAAAATGGTGGCTTCCTTCTTGCCAATAGCATTGGATTACAATGTTAGTACCAACCAATTAAGCCCTTCACTTCTAGAGCTGACACCATCCAAAGCAGGGGTCTTCAAACTTGACCCTTTTATGACTTGTGGACTTCAACTCCCAGAATTCCTCAGGCACGCCAAGTTTGAAGACCCCTGATCTAAAGAAATACGTTTTCCCATATATTCTACCCAAGAACCTAAGTATAGTTAGTGGGGAACTGAAATTTGCAAAAATTAGAATCATGCCGTTTTGATCATACTGTTGTAAAAATCCTTGTTTCTTCTGTCAAGACTACCAATGCCAGTTTATTAGGGGATTTTTTTGAGAAACATAAAACATCACATCATCTCCACAAGTAATTTGGCATGAAGTCTCATATTGCCACAGGAATTGATGCATTACCTCCAATTTCTCTTGCGATTCTTTTAATTGTTCGTGAAGCAAGTTTGTGTTTTTTTCATGGCCTTCATTAATGTCTTGTGACCTCAGATCATTCTTCTGCTCCTTTAGTCCATGGTATCTTTTGTCCCATTCTTTCAATTCTACAGCAAAATATGTGCATTAGCAACATGACATACAATTGCAAGAGACCAAATGAATCCCATTAGCAGCAACTGAAGACAGTCACAATTTGCATACAAAGATTACAGCAGGGATCTTCAAACTTGGCCCTTAGTTGACTTGTGGACTTCAACTCCCAGAATTCCTCAGCCAGGCACGCTGAGGAATTCTGGAAGTTGAAGTCCACAAGTCATAAAAGGGCCAGGTTTGAAGACCCCTGGACTACAGAATTCAAGGAACTGGTACAAGTTGAAACTTCAGATGATCAAGAGAGACTGGATTGGTCAAATTTCCTGCCCTGTGAAACCAAGGGTGCAACTTTCATGATTAAATTCTCCTGCAAAGTGCAGATATATCTATATAGGTAGTCCTCGACTTACGACCACAATTGAGCCCAACATTTCTCTTGCTAAGTGAGACATTTGTTGTGAGTTTTGGCCAATTTTACGACCTTTCTTGCCACAGTTGTTAAGTGAATCACTGCAGTTGATAAGTTAGTAAACCGGTGAATCTGGCTTCCCCATTGACTTTGCTTGTCAGAAGGGGGGGGGGCTGAGAGGGAGAGTGACTGGCCCAAAGGTGGGACTAGGTCAGCACCTTAACCACCGCACCAAACTGCCTATCCCAGAACACCAAATTGGCTCTAATATTATTATTATGGTTTATTTCACAGTCAGCCAGATGTTTAGACTGGATTTTGCATTCTTATCTTCCTACTGAATCCTTCCCAAGGTCCTGGGATAGGTAGGTATTGTTTGATCATGTTAAAGGTATCATCAGAGGATTAACTTACTTATACTGTAGTATCCTTACTATAATATTATAATAATAAAAACGCTTGGATGGCATTTAGAAAAAAATCTTAACTGTTGGGTTTTTTTTGCACCCCACCCAAGTCCGCTTGAGTTGACTGGCCATTAAATTTAAAATAATCAAAATCACCATCATTTGCAAAAGCAAAAGCAGCTTTATTTGGAATAGATTACATCCTACAACAATGCCTTTAACTCCATCAAACAGCAACATCCCCCTCTCCCAGGTCATTAGGAAGGACTCTATAGGTGGATAAAAATGTCAAATCCAGTCTAAATATCTGGCTGACTATGCGACCACCTATAAAAACAATTCGAACCTGGCCATTTCTGCCTTGAGTGAGAACTCTTTGCTCGATAGTGCACTGATTTGTTTTCTTGCCTTATCCATGGTATTCTCAGGAGTTTTCTTCAATGCAAAAGTTTAAGGATGCCAATATTCTTTTTATCCTGATTCAAATAGAAGTAAATATGTAAGTTTCTGTCTCTCCAGAAAATTCCAAGGATAGAGCCCTGTTAAGATGTTACAAGCAAAAACAATCGTGTAACATTTTTCATAGATGAAAAACATCTTTAGGACAAACATATTTCATTTAGCTGGCTGGCATGCCTATTTAGTAGTCTTCGTTTAGCAACTGCCTTGATTAGCAATTGTTTGCAGCTACAACAGTGAGAAGGTCGCAAAAGGTGATCCCATGACCTTGGGACCCAGCAACGGTCATAAATACGAACCAGTTGCCAAGCGTCTGAATTGTGATCACGTGATCATGGGGGTGCTGCAAAGGTCGTAACTGTGAAAAATGGTCATTAGTCATTTTTTTCAGTGCCCTTGTAACTTTGAACAGTCACTAAATGAACTATTGTAAGTCAAAGACTGCCTGTAGTTGAAATCTACATCTCAGCTTCAACCGGCCACCTGGCATTTGTGTAAGGGAGCAGAAGGGATAATGTGAATCATCCTCCATTGTAGCTTACCTGCTTTACATTTTTCATTCTCTTCTAACGTGGCCTGAAGCATTTGCTCTTGTTCAGACTGAGTCTGTTCTTGTTCCTCTAAAGTCAGTCTCATGTCTTCAATGATTTTCTCTTTGCAACGTACATCTAAAGTTTGAAATAAAAATGGCTACTCTGTAAACCTTCTTTGCAATCCTTCCATGAAATGAATTCATTCAGGAGCAGGGAGATGCAGCTCTTCCTATAGACCTCAGGACCATTTTTCTAACCCAAGTGATTCCCCGCTTCAGCTTCTGCTATAGGCAGAAAGGAAGCATGCTAGTGGGAGGAGCAGGGATTTTACTGATATAGTACTTCATATCAATACATATAGGTTAACAAAATTATAAAATCCAGGGGGAATAAGAAGCAGAAACATTTAGAAGCATGCACACGTGCACCCCACACACATTCTCATTATCTCTCTGTCTCCTTCCTAGTTGTTACAATACCTTCACGTGATTTCTGGTACTGCTGTGACAGGTCCTCCAGCTTCTTACTCAGATCATCCTGATTTGGACACAGAAATAAAAACACCAGACAGAGACATTAAACTTTTTGTAAAAAAAAAAAAAAAATACCATAAAAACTGGGTAATTCTAAAATCAGAATTGCCTATGTTCAGTTGCAGGTAGCAGTCTTAAATACACATAGTAGTAACCCACATTAAATTCGGACTGTCTTTGAGTGGATCTCTCTGGACCTTCACTGTCTTGGCACGCAAAGCACTGGCTGTCTTCACTAGGAGATTCACATGCAAAGACTGACTGCACTCCAAGGGCCATCTTACGCCGGTCATCGTTAACCCCCCTCCATAATGTTACCAAGATCAAAATATTCTGTGGCACCTTCTTAAATTGCTGGATCGTCCTCTGCTTGAGATCTAGTTCTTCAGTTAGCTGGCCTTTGGCCTTCTCAAGTTCATTAACTTTGCTCCGCAGCAATTTCTCTTCAGCACGCATGGTGCTCACCTGTAAAAAGATTCAATGGGGGTACATTATAACTAGTTGGAGAATGCTACTTTTTCCACATATCTGGGTTACAATTTGAAATACAGAGAAGGAGGACAAATCAAGCATCAATGTGAGCAGACAGATGACTTCCAGCAGGAACATCTGTCCTCTTTTGAAAGCAGAACAAATGGAGCTTCTAATAGCTGAGAGGAAAGAAGACCTTGATCTGGACTAACTGCAAGAAAAAAAGGAAAGAGCCAGAAAAATCTGGAAGTTAATGATAGTTCTGTTACACCAGTGGGGATGGAAATTCCCCAGTGATGCTGGCCTAAACAGGCTTTGAACAAAATCCAAACAAAAGATATCCACCACCACCAACAAACCTTCAAAAGAGGTTCTCAACTGATGACCATAGAAGGCCAATCTGTTTAGTTTCTTCCTGGAATGCAGCAATTTAACCTGATTTTACATCTTCAAGCATGACTAATCAAATTAAGAGTACAGGTAGTCCTCGACTTACGACCAAAATTGAGCCCAAAATTTCTGTTGCTAAGCGAAATATTTGTTAAATGAACTTTGCCCCATTTTACAATAATTAAGTAACACCGTTTTTAATTGAATCTGACCTCCCCATTGATTTTGCAGGTCAGATGGTCGCAAAAGATGATCACATAACGCTGAGACACTGCAACTGTCATAAATAGGAGTCAGTTGTCAAGTGTCTGAATTTAGATCATGTGACCATGGGGATGCTGCAACGGTCGTAAGTGTGAAAACTGGCCATAAGTCACTTTTATGAACCAGTCGCCAAGCTGTAACGATTGCAAGTGTGAAAAATGATCATAAGTCACTTTTTTCAGTGCTGTTGTAACTTTGGACGGTCACTAAATGAACTGTTGTAAGTCGAGAACTACCTGTAAGTGCAGAAAACAAAAGAAGAGTTGCATACAGAATGACGGAAAAAGAATTTTTTTCCCTCTTACAGACCTGTTTTTGAACTTGTTCGATTTGCTTTTTCGTATCAGCCAACTTCTCCTTCAGATCTGCATATTCTTCATCTTTCTGCTGGATTTCTGCTTGCAGATGGGAAGAGAGATCAGTACTCTTTAATAGCTCTTCTTTCAATCTGAAAGAGAAACAAAGAACACCCGTGCACGCGAGTGCAAGAAAGAGAGAATGAACTCTTTTAGGAATAACCCCCTAAGCTGCAGAGTTCTAGTTTAACAAATCAGGAATAGAATAGAGCCAGTGGTGGTATTCAGCCGGTTCGCACCCCTTCGACAGAACTGGTAGCTAATTTTGTTCTTCTCAGATAGGAACAAGCAATTATTTGTGCCTTTAATTTTTCAGTTTGGTCTTTGCCTCCAAGAGCCCCAGGACATATGGGGCCCACTCCAGTATCACTGACTCGTGGCAACCAGTGTTATTTGAATGGGCCCAAAATGTTAATCTCCAATTTTATGAGTTCTGTTAGTTATGTTCACAGGGGTTATAAAAGAAATAGACAGGAGAAACGTAACACACCTATCTGGTATTTGATCAGAACAAAGAAATAATGTCATTTAGGGGGAACTCAGAGAAAACCAAAAGGGGTCAAAAGCTATATGCAGACTATCTATGAGGCATTAGTTCAGGGGTCTTCAAACTAGGCCCTTTTATGACTTGTGGACTTCAACTCCCAGAATTCCTCAGCCAGGCATGCTGGCTGAGGAATTCTGGGAGTTGAAGTCCACAAGTCATAAAAGGGCCAAGTTTGAAGACCCCTGCATTAGTTACACTAAAGCTATGATAGACTATCAACCATGGGTAACAATTGTTAGAAAAAACACTCTAAGGACACTAATTTAGGTTTCTAGAGAAATCTTCTATTTTTCTCTTTCACAAACACAACCGCTTTTGGATTCCAAGCAATTTTATATGGGAAGTCCAGCCAAATCAGCCAAATGTGCAATTTTTGTTATCACTACTTGTGTTCTATGTAGTTCCATGGAGATCTTCTTGCACATTTGATGCCTTTCCAGACAGGTCTGAACAGATTCCTATTGAGAAACAGCCTCTCTAAAATTGCCTAAGCTGTTCAGGGATTTAAAAGTTAAAACTAGCATCTTAAATTATGCAGATACAACAACTAGCAACCTGTAGATCAGAGGTCTTCAAACTTGGCCCTTTTATGACTTGTGGACTTCAACTCCCAGAATTCCTCAGCCAGCGTGCCTGGCTCAGGAATTCTGGGAGTTGAAGTCCACAAGTCATAAAAGAGGCAAGTTTGAAGACCCCTGCTGTAGATCTTTTAACGTGGACTGTACCTTAGCACCTAGCTGCTGCAATTTGCATTAATTGAAGCTTCTAGACAATGGCCAGAAGCAGAGTGCATTAATTTTCTCTTCTAAATACATACATCCTCCCCCATTCAAGATGTGACAGATTGATCTCTTTTTCCAGACTAAAGAACATGACATTTATCTGTTAAATATCATTATTATTTTCAACTTATTTCTCTAATCTAGCAAGATCTTAACTCTATTTCGTTCCTGTCCTGTAAGGCACTAGCTATTCCTGAAGAAGAGCTTTATGCCTTCTTCAGATCTGGTAGACATCCCCTCGCTTCATCATTCAATCATTTAGCAAAAATATTTAATATTAAAAGCCAAAATTTTGGTTTCCTATCTCATGTGGTCTTTTCACATTTGAATCTTCTTTACATTTATCTGACCTACAAGTATTCTTACTTGGAAGGACAAGAGTTACCACTATCTTCAAAAGGGGGGGGGGAAACAACTTCCGGTTTGCTATCACAGCTGCCACCAGAAGACGAGCTCCCTCTTCTGCGTTTGGTTTCGCTCCACTGGGAGACCCTGGAAAGGGTCGAGAGTCGCCCTGTAGGGGTGACAAGCAAGGAGGGGACCCCCGCTTGATAGCGGGAGAGTGGTAGCCCTTCTGCTCGATCCGGGGCAGCCCTCCAAACCGGTGGACAAAAGATCAGCCATAGAAATATGGCTCATCACTAGGCTCTTCTTCTTCTTCTTGTGCCATATCCGTTATCGGACGCTGGCAATCATGTTGGCGATCCTGTTTTTATCAGCAGCTGCACGAAAAAGTGCTGCTGAATTTTGTCTGAACCAGTCCCTTAGATTTTGAAGCCACGATGTTCTTCTTCTGCCTGGACCTCGTTTGCCTTCAATCTTTCCCTGGAGGATTAAATGGAGTATGCTGTATTTTTCTGGCTGTCACATCACATGTCCAAAATATTCTAATTTTCGTTTTTTAATTGTTTTGATGATTTCCCTTGGCTTTCCCAGGCAGCTTATCACCTCATTTCTGATATTGTCAACCCAGCTTATACGTAACAGCCGCCTGTAAATCCACATTTCAAATGTTTCTAGTCTCTTCAGGTGGCCTTCTGTCAGAGACCAACTCTCTACTCCATAGAGCAGGATAGAAAAAATATAGCATCTGACAAGCCTGATTTTCAGTCTTAGGCTAATGTCGTGACTGCAGAAGACCTTTTTCATTTTGAAGAATGCTGTTCGAGCTTTTTCTATCCTTGTCTTTACTTCAACGGTCATGTTCCAGCTTTCATGTAAATTGGAACCGAGGTGTGTGATCCTTTCAACTTTTTCTAGTGGTATTCCTTCTGAATTTATTGGTGGTAAATTAACGGGTTGAATTGAATTGAATTGAATTTATTATATATTTATACCCCGCCCTTCTCCCGGAGGACTCAGGGCGGCTTACAGCCAGTTTAAAAACAGTTTGATACAAATACAAAATATAAAATTTAAGAGAATAATTGTTTGCTGACGACCATGATCTTGGTTTTTGAGGTGTTAAGCTTCAAGCCGTATTTTTCAGATATTTCTGTGACTCTGTTGATGAGGAGCTGAAGGTCTTCATGCTTACTGGCAAGCAGAACTGTATTGTCAGCATATCTTAAGTTGTTGATCCAAACACTGTTTACTTTGATGCCAGCATCAATGTTCTCCAGTGCCTCGTTGAAGATTGACTCAGAGTAGATATTGAACAACAGTGGAGACAGAATACATCCCTGTCTGACCCCTCTTCTTATTTCTACATCAGCTGAGTATTTTTGGCCTAGTCTCACATTTGCTACCTGATGCAATACAGATTCTTTATTATTTGGATGTCTTTGTCATCTAGTCCCCTTTGTCTCAGGATTTCTAATAGTTTGCTGTGTCTTATTTTATCAAAAGCTTTTTCAAAATCAATGAAGCACATGTAAACACTGTGATTGACATCTCTACAACGCTGTGCAAGAACCTGAAAGCTGAACAGTGCATCTCGTGTACCAAGATTGTATCTGAAACCAAATTGTGTGTTACTCTTCAATTTTGTTGTATATTCTTGTGTGAATTATTCTCAGGAATATTTTCAGGGTATGACTCATTAAGCTTATTGTTCTGTATTCGGTACACGTCTTTGCATTTATTTTTGGGGGGATTGTCACAAAGGTTGATTTTAGCCAATCATTTGGTATTTTTCCTGTTTCATATATCTGATTGAAGAGCTGCAGTAAAAAATTCTTCCCATTGTCTTCCAGCAATTTTAAAATTTCTGTGATATCATCGGATCCTGTGGCTTTTCTTGTTTTTGCTATTTTTATTGCATGTTCAACCTCTTCCATAGTGATATTTGGTCCAGTTGTTATACTTCCCATATCTATATCATCCCTCGTCACTAGGCTGCGGACAGCCAAAGTCAAACTTACCACCAGACACTTCTAAAGCAGCACGGATGAGACTACGTGAGATCTGAACCTCTCTTCAATCCTAAGTATTTTCTTCTCCTGTAAAAGCTGCCCAAAGTATCTTTCCCCCTGTGAGGAGAGAGGGAAGGGAACTTCTATCCCACCCTCTAAGAATAGCGGCGACTGACTATCCAGGGGAGTTAAAACACTGAAAGAATAACCTTAATCTAACTGCATTTATATGCTTCCAAAATCTGGGGACCAAAAGATTTCTTATCTTTACTGAAGACTTTGGTTTTTATTTAAAAAGAAAATTGGAAAAAGGATTATAAAAATTTTGGACTTAAAAAATCTTAAACGACATTGGTGACATCTTGTGGCCAGGTTTGATATTACAACTTGTTATTGTCTAAAGGAGACTTGGCTGGAAGCCCAGACTACAGATAAGACTTTTTCAACCTTGACAAATAGCAGCTGTGAGAAGCTCAGCTGTGTACTATACCCAGTTATAAAATTATTTTCATTCTCTGACTTTAAAGCTCTTAATTTAACACACTACTAAGAGAATATGGATGAAGACCAGGAACAGATTCTCCTTATGTTAAAAGCAATACATGAAACTATTCTTTCAGCTTGTGATGAAATAAAATGCTACAGAAAAGAACAAGATGTCAGCCTAGATACACTAACCCAAATTTTGACTATAATTAAAGAATCAACTACACAGAAGATAACAGAAGAAGTAGAATAATTAAATATTATGATAGAGGATTCACCTGACCAACAAACACAGTCAATGGAAAATCCAGAAAAGGGACTGACAACACTGAAAATGGAAAAGACTTTCTATATAAACCAGAAGAAATTTGAGGAGCAAGAAGAACAGATCGAAGGGAAGACAAACGTATCAGGACAACTATGGGGATCTGGAATAATAGAGAGACAATTCACTAGCCCTTCCCAAAAAAATTGCGATTGGATGGTCTCTTTTATTTCAAATAATATATATAACAACAGAGGGAGATCTATTTGATGACTTAAAAGCACTGACATGGAAGGCGAGCTGGCAAAGGAAGAAAGCCAGAATAAGGCTGAAGAAAATTGGGGTTTTGATTTATTAGAGAGGATTTTATATTACTAATTAAAATAGAATATACTCAAATTGACAAGATATGTATTTTGAATACTAGATTTTGTTATGAATTGAGATAAAGAAAATTTTGGTCACTTAAAACTTGGAAGTATAAATATTAAAAGTTAAATTTGAATATTGGTAGGAAATTAAAAATTGAGGAAAACAAATAAATAGGATATTGATTGTCTATAAAGATTGAATGTAAAAGTAATTAAGATATGTATAAGCTAAAAATTTATTGATAAATGTAATAAACATGTTTTTACTTAGTTGATATAATAAGAACTGTATTAGCTTAAATATGAGACAGTAGATATTAAGGGGAAAAGAGAGGAAATATTTGATGTTGAAATAGGGGAAATTTTGGTCATTAAATTTAAGACATTTGGAAATTAGTTGAAAATAAGGATGTTATACTGTATTATTAACTAGATGATGTAAGATGGTGGGAAATAGAATATACTCAAATAGATGTGTATCTTGAATATTAGACTTTGTTATGAATTGTGATAAAGGAAACTTTGGTTACCTAAAACTTGGAAATTATAAATATCAAATGTTAAATTCAAATATTGATGGGAAACTAAAAATTGGGAAAAACTAACAACAGGACATTGATTGTATATAAAGATTGAATGTTAAAGCAACTAGGATATGTATAAGCTAAAAAATTATTGATAAATATAACAATGCTATTTTTACTTAATTGATTTAATAAGAACTGTATTAGTTCAAATATGAGACAGTAGATATTAAAGGAAAAAGAGAGGAAATATTTGATGTGGTAGCTTGAGATTTGTACTAAAGGTTTTTTGTATATTATTGAATTATCGATTAACCCAGCCACCACGTTGCTTTTTAAATACTTAAATGTAAAATTAGAAAATCAATAAAATATTACAAAAAATATATATATTTAAGATTACATGTACCAGAAAACCGACTTAATACCTTCCTCCAGTTGAGGCAGGAGCCATTCATGAGTATTATTTGAGCATGAGTCTTGAGCTCCTTTTAAGCTACTCATTTAATTAGTTTGCTAAGCATGATGTTCTTGTAGAGGGCAGAAGCAGCCACGACTAAGGCAGTTGGGAAAAAGGGTTTGAGCCCAAGTCAAAAATGTAACATCTCAGACAAGCCCTCCTTAGATCACACAAGATAAACAAAAGGAAGAGGAAGCATGTTCAGACCTGCAGTTTTGTTACTAAAGCTTTACAATAAAGGTAATACTGGTAATACATTTGGTTTCCTAGCTGGTCTACCTTGAAGGGCTGCTTCTTCTATAGCATTTTGTCCAAGAAATATACTACCCGTTCCCAAGACTGTTTATTCAGAAGCAACCCCTATTATGTTCATAATGCTTGCCCCAAAGCTATTATAGAAGTCTGCAGCTTTGTTGTCTTGCGTTTCAGTCCTTTATCATTGTTACTGTTATCACTATTATACACATAAGTTTTAGAAAAGGGTTCAGAGATGACCAGAAATATGGTTATTTTTCTTGGTCTTTTGACACAGAATCGTATTTATATTAAGACAATAAAGATAGTCCTTGACATATGACCACAACTGAGCACAAATTTTCTGTTGTTAGGTGAAACATTTGTTATGTGAGTTTTGGCCCATTTTACTTTTTTTGCCACAGCTGTTAAGTGAATCACTGCAGTAATCTGGTTGTTAAGTGAATCTGGCTTTCCCATTGACTTTGTTTGTCAGAAGGGGCGTTGTCTTACCTGAACGCCTTTTCTCAGCACGGAGATGGAGAATCCACCATTGGGTAGTAGACTGTATTCCTGCCCAATCAGATCAAGTCAGCCAAAGTTGCCACACCCGTCCTGGACCACTGATCTCCAGTCTTTGACGCGAGCGTAGCCATTGACTGACAGCAAGACGTTGTGGCTCACCAATCTAACTGCCCCTATGCACAAAAAATCTACAAGGGCGGGAGGTGGATTCTCCATCTCCGTGCTGAGAAAAGGCGTTCAGGTAAGACAACGCCCCTTCTCCAGCACTTGGAGATGGAGAATCCACCATTGGGACATACCAAAGCCTACTGTCCCTTGGGGTGGGTAGTAGACTGGTCCCGAGTGGCACTTTGGTGTAAAACTTGTTGGAGAACTCTCCTTCCGAATGAAGCCTCAGCAGAGGCAAACTTATCAATCTTATAGTGCCTAATGAAAGGAGAGGGCGAAGCCCAAGTGGCTGCCTTGCAAACCTCCTCGATGGAAGCCTGAGTGGCCCATGCCGCAGAAGTAGCCGCGCTCCGTGTGGAATGGGCGGTTACACCCCGCGGAACCGGCAACGACTCAGCTTGGTAAGCTCCGGCGATGCATGCCCTTATCCATCTCCCGACTGTGGAAGAGGAAACTTTCCGACCCTTGGTGGAGGCGTGGAAAGATACAAAGAGAGCTTCAGATTTCCGGAACTCCGCTGTCCGTGAAATATAGTACTTAAGGGCTCTGCGGACATCCAAACAATGCCATTGTCGCTCCAACGCATGCGACGGGTTGGGGCAGAAGTCAGGCAGCACTATCTCCTGTGACCTATGGAACAGGGAATTGACCTTCGGAACGAAGGTAGGGTCTAAGCGAAGGATTACCCTATCCTGCTGGAAGATACACAAGTCGTCCCGAACTGAAAGTGCCGCCAATTCAGATATACGACGAGCAGACGTGATAGCCACCAGGAAAGCCACCTTGTGGGACAAGGAACAAATGTCACACGTCCTGAGGGGTTCAAAGGGAGACTTAGTGATAGCCCGAAGCACCCTCGACAATTCCCACGAGGGGTACCTGTGTACCACAGGGGGTTTGTTGTTTGTGGCCCCAAGAAACGACCTTACCAAGGGGTGATGACCCAGTGACTCAGCTGAGTCGCATGAGAGGATCGTGGACAGAGCGGCAACTTGTCTGCGTAGAGTGTTAGGGGCTAATCCCTTGTCCAAACCCTCCAGTAAATAGTCCAAGATAATTGGGACAGTAAGTGCCGAAAGCGACAATTGCCGCCCGTAACACCAGGATTGGAAATTTCTCCACGTGGCCTCATAGATGCGGTTCGTGGACTGACGGCGAGATGCCTGAAGCATTGTGATGACCCCTTGTGAGCAACGTTCCCCAGCTAGGATCGAGCGCTCAAGCGCCAGACGGCTAACTGGAGCCATTGGGGTTCGGGATGCAGAATGGGTCCTTGGTCGAGAGAAATCTGATCCGACCTAATCCGCCAAGGTTCCCTGATTGAGAGATTCACCAGATCGGCAAACCAAGGTCTCCTTGGCCAATAAAGGGCCACCAGGAGGACCTCCGCTCGCTCCTGAAGAATCTTGCGGATTACCGCTGGTAGAATTGGCAGAGGGGGAAACGCGTAAAGCAAGCCCTGCGGCCAAGAACTCCGAAGGGCATCCGTCTGTTCCGCCCCCACCGTCGGAAACCGGGAGAAAAAACGCTGGAGATGGGCATTGCACGGGGACGCGAAGAGGTCCACTAGAGGGAGACCGAAACGGTGGCAAATTTCTTTGAAGATCCTCGGGTGGAGCCTCCACTCCGAGTGATCTATCTATCGTCGACCTGCTCAGAAGGTCGGCCTGTGTGTTCGCGACCCCCGAAATATGGTCGGCCTTGATGGATGCCAGATTGTGTTCCGCCCAGAGACCCAGGGAAAGAGCTTCGGACAGCAGGCTCTGAGACCGGGTTCCCCCTTGGCGATTTATATGTGCCTTGGCTGCCACATTGTCCGTGAGGACCAGCACGTGTCGACGAGTCACTAGATGGCGAAAATGTCGAAGAGCTAGATGGATGGCCCTCAACTCTAGCCAATTTATATTGTGCCGCAGATCTGATGCGGACCAACGGCCCTGTGTCCAGTGTGACTGAATATGTGCCCCCCAGCCGAACAGGCTGGCGTCAGTCGTGAGAACAATCCTGTCCGGTTCCTTGAAACTCAACCCTCTGAGAATGGCTGGTGACAGCCACCAGCTGAGGGAACGTAGCACGTGGTGAGGGAGAACTACCCTGTTGAGGGAAGCAATGAGGTTCCGCCTCTGAAAAGGAAGCATGAACCGTTGTAGTTCCCTGGAGTGGAGCCTTGACCAGGGTACTATCGCTATGGCCGAAATCATCTTCCCTAACAACTGGGAGAGACTGACCAGCATTGCTGATCGACTTCTGCGAAGTTGAAGGACCGTTTCCCGTATGCTGTCCCTGCGGTCTTGAGAGAGGTACACCCGGCATTCCAAGGTGTCTATGACGGCCCCCAGGTGCAAGAGCCTCGTTGTAGGAGTTAAGTGGCTCTTGTGAAAATTCACCAAAAAGCCGTGGTCCTGGAGCAACTTTATCACCAGTTCGAGGTCCGTCACTGCTGTCCGGGCGGATGAGGACTGAATCAAAATGTCGTCCAGATAACAGTGGACCCTGACTGGTATCAATCGTAAATGTGCTGCCAGGACCGCCAAGACTTTGGTGAATACTCTGGGGGCCGACGAGAGGCCAAAGGGGAGCGCCCTGTACTGGAAGTGACTCCCCTTGTACGCGAACCGTAGAAACCGTCGATGGATCAGAGAGATAGGGATATGAAGGTACGCCTCCGTGAGGTCGATAGACGTCAGGAGGTCCCCTTTTCTGACGCTTCCCAAGATGGATCGGAGCGTTTGCATCTTGAATTTGTGATAAGCTATGTGGAAATTCAAGCTCTTTAGATCTAGAATAGCCCTCCATCCCCCTGATGCTTTTGGAACGACAAAGAGGATGGAGTAAAATCCTTGACCTCTCTGATCCAGTGGTACGGGTTCTATGGCCCTTATGCGCAGCAGGTGATGGATAGCCTCGTCCATCAACCTTTGTTTTGTGCGGTTTCGGGGGTACGGACAGGACAGGAACCGATTTGGAGGGTAGGAGATGAACTCCAAATGTAGACCGTGTCGGATAGTGTTGATTACCCACGTATCCGTGGTGGTAGCCTCCCAATGGTGGGCAGAGAGAGTCTGCCCCCTATGGGAGGTGCCGCCGAAGAATCACCTGGAACGGCGGAAAGGCCTATTGTTCCCTCGAAAGGGCCGTTTCCCCTGAGGTTGTTGTCTGGGTCCGGGATTTTGCCTGTCAGGCTGTCTATCCTGCCTGTCTTGTCTGGGTGGGAAAGAACGAAAAGGCTGGGAATAAGTGTATCTTGGTCCCCCACGAAAGGACTGTTTCCGTTGAAAAAAACTAGCCCTCTTGTTTTGTCTTTTGAGCAGGTCTTTAAGGACCTTGCGTTTGTCCTTGTTCTCCGTTAAGTAAGGATTCAGAGAATCCCCAAATAACTTAGAACCCTGATAGGGAGCCGCTGCCAATTTCCATTTGGACTTAGCATCCGCTTGCCAATTCTTCAGCCAGAGCATACGTCTTCCAGTGATGCTGGACGCCATAGCCCTGGAAGAAAACCTAGCAGCCTGCAAAGATGCGTCCGACGCATATTCAGTGGCTGCCACCATCTTACTGAGATCCAAGTGCGTGCGGACATCCTCCGCTGGAACCCGGGCTTGAAGTTCCCGGAGCCAGGTGAGTGCGGCCCTGCTGAAAAAAGAGGCCGAAGTTGCGGTCCTGATCGCCCAGGCAGCCGCCTGGTGCGTTCTTTTGTAGGTGGACTCGCACTTGCGATCCTCAGCCTTAAGGGCCTCTGAAAACTCACCGGAAATGGCCGTGGCCGACACCAGGGGTCCCAACGGTTCGTCCACATCCGGAATTTCCAAGGCCTCCTCCAGCTCCTTGGCCACATTATACAGTTTTTTATCCGTATTACCTGGTAAGGGAAGCGAAGCCGGAGAGGACCACTGCTTCTTGATTGCAGTCAGAAATAGGGAAGGACAGGGAATACGGTGTTGTGTAGCAACAGGTTCTACGTAAACTGGAGCCGCCTCCGGATCTGGTGGAGCGGGAGCCTCTGTTGATGAGGATCCCTGTCCCAGATGAGCCATGGATGTGGCCTTATGCAGTATGGTGACAAAGAAAGAAGGGTTAAATAGGCCAGTGAATGAAGGAACCTCTGGAGGAACATCTTCCTCCTCTGACATTTGAATTTCCTGACCAGGGGGAGGTTGGTTGAGGTATGAATCCTCAGAGACAACAGACCCAGAAGGAGAAGATGGGACATAATGAGTCCCCACCTCCGGTTGGGGAATAGGAGTCGGAAAAGATGGTATTGGCCTAGCGACCCGGGCTCTGGTGTCAAGAGCGCGGTCAACCGCCCGTTCGATCAATAATGCCAGGCGGTCCTCCGTAAGGAAAGGAATTGGCTCAGCAGGGCGGAGCCCTGCCGCAGTAGGTGTAAATGTGGCCTCCGGGATCCCCTGCGCTACCCTAGACGTGGAGGCTTGGGGAGCTGGGGAAACATCTTCCATCCTGCTCTGTGCGGGAGAAGGGAAACAATCTCCACCCGACCAGACGCCCCTGAGAGAAGTTGACACCCCAAGGAGTAATTCCAAGGCCAACCCCGCTGACTCAGGTGTCTCCAGCCTAGCTCTCTTCTGTGCTTTGGAGAACTCTTTTTCCAAGGCTTGGTGTCTCCTGGTAGCTTGTTTATCAGTATTTTTAGAAGGTTTAGTGGTAGAACGGCCCTTATGGGTCGCTTTACCAGTGCCTTCCGGACCGGGAGGACCCGATGAGGATGGCAGAGCACTCATTGAGGAAAGGGCAGTTTCCTCCATTCTCCGATAACCCTGAAACACAATAGGGGGTTCCTGTTATCTGGAAAATGTCAGACTCTGGGTAAGGACAGACGGACTACAGGGACGCCTGGAACCCAGGTATAATTCCCGGTTGGATAAGGACAGGTACACTGCTGGGGCACCTGGAATCCAAGGGAGATATTGCGTACGAATAAGGATAGACACACTATAAGGGGAGCCTGGAATTCGTACTTAAACACTGTGGATAAGGACAGACACTCTATTGGGGGTGTCTGGAATCCCAGTATAGTGCCAATTAGTCAAGCCAAATTAGAGAACCAGGAGACCCCAAATCTGAGAACAATGAGCAAATTGTAGCTTAAAGATTCTTAGAAAAAGAATAGAGGAAGGTTCCTAACTCTGTATGTAGAAATTAAGAGCACAAAATGGCGGCCGGTCTAAAATGGCGGCCTACCTTGCTACAGATAGTTGGTAACCCAGTATTAGCGCAATTGGGAGAAAGGGAAAAACTGTCTGACAATGAGGATGTTTGATATTTGTTCTATCCAGGTTAATTCGTTTTACCAAACACTTAATTTGATTGCAGCCGAGCAGACTGCGGTCACAAAATGGCCACCACGGCCGAGTCAAGGACCACGAGGCTCAAAATGGCGCTTCCCCGACACAGGCAGGGCTGGGGAAATTGTCCCCCCCCCCGCGCTCCCTGGAGCCTCCGCACACAAGCGATCGAGAAAAGAAGAAAACGGAGCAAAATAAAGCTTTTTTCCCTTTCCTCCGATTAGCTGGCCAAATCGCCGATCGAAGCTGAGGCTGAACACGCGCGCGCACCTCCGATCGATCGACTGAGAAGGAAAAGAAGGCCAAGAACAACCGGGCCACGGGCTGCAGCCGCAGTTCCGTGAAGGAAAAAACAGTTTTAAAGTTAGTCCTAAGGGCCTCCCCCCCCTTTTCCCCGGATTGATTCACACGGCCGAGTTCACGGAGCCGCAGCCGCAAGCTCCGTGAGGCCCGTGAATCAGGAGACCAACAGCCGTTGGCCTCCTACCGGGACAAAACAGACGAACCGAGCAACGAAGGCTTTCTCCCCTCGGGCTTTTCTCCACCCATTCAAGCAGCCTACGGAGCCGCAGCCGCAAGCTCCGTTAGGCTTGTGGTAATTGGAGACCAACAGCCGTTGGCCTCCTGTCGGGAAATAAAGCCCCGTCCGGTTCGCAGCAAGGCCCAATCCCAAAGCAAAGGCAAAGTTGAGACTAACGGCCGTTAGTCTCTTTTAAAAATACCTACAGGGATTTGAGAGGGGAGACGAGGAAGATCCAAATTGAGTGCAAGCACTGATTAAAAAATTTTAAGACTGGGGAAGGGAATGGAAAATCCACCAATGACTGTACCTGCCTAGAGCCAAACTTGCAACGTCTGTCCTGGGCAAGATCAAGTCAAAGACTGGAGATCAGTGGTCCAGGACTGGCATGGCAACTTTGGCTGACTTGATCTGATTGGTCAGGAATACAGTCTACTACCCAATGGTGGATTCTCCATCTCCAAGTGCTGGAGAAGGTCACAAAAGGTGATCACATGAAACCCAGGACATAGCAACGGTCATAAGTATGAACCAGCATGCCAAGCATCTGAAATTTGGTCACATGATCATGGGGATGCTGCAAAGGTTGTAACTGTAAAAAACGGTCATAAGTCACCTTTTTCATGGCTGTTGCAACTTTGAATGGTCACTAAATGAACTGTTGTAATTCCAGGACAATCTGTAGATCAGTCAATGATTTCAATTACTGAAGCCTAGAAATGGGAGTTCAACTTCCAGAAAACATCTGATTGAAAAACTATCCTAGATTAAACATTTCTGGTTCCTTGGGAAAATGGAAGAAGGTAAACAGAATATAGATGGTCTAATTTCATCTGATATTTATATTTGTGCCCTGTATTATTTGGTAGGAAGATAATAAAAACTTACTCTTTTATGACTTGCTTTGACTCTTCTCTCTTCTTTCTTTCAACTTTATTCAGTCTCTTCAATTCTACAACTTCCACCTTCAGTAGTGATTCCTGATCCATGAATTTTCTGATTTTAGCTTCTGAAATGCTAAGCTTCTCCTCAATGTCCTGAACAGATTGTTTCATCACTAAAATGGCCGAATCTTTATCTTTCACAATTTGCTCTAAAGAAACTATTCTGACATCTTTTGCCCTACACTCTTCCAAGAAGTCCTCATTTGTTTTTAGCCTCTCAGAATGGACAAGTGCTCTATTCTCCTCTTCCTTATATTTTTCCACATAAGAAGCATTTTTCTGTTGCAGGTCCCCTAGCTGATTAAGGAGGGATGTCTTCTCCTGCGCAAATGCATCTCTCTGACTGATAGTTTCGCTCAGTTTCAACTTCAGCTGAGAATTCTCCTCATCGGCCTCCAAGGTTTTCCTCTGTAATTGCTCAGCCTGTTGCATGAGGTCTGCAATAAAACTGCTTTTTTGAGATGAGGCATTAATGATCTGCTGGCTTATTTTCCAGATACCTTCAACGCTACAATGGAATGAGCTCTTTTGATCTGCACTAACACGAGTTGGCAAAGGCTCATCTCTTGACATATTTTCTTGATTTGCCAAGTCAACATCTATCACAGGGCAATGTGACCCTAACCTGTTCAATAAACCCAATTCTACTTCAAGTGTCTTTACCTGTGATTTTTCTTCTACGGTAATTTGGCTAGCAGCACCTATCTCTTGAAGCAGAGTCTGAATTTTCTCCTCTTGACTCTTATGTCCCTCTTTCAGCATAGCTATTTCAAGTGTTGCCTGCTCATAAATTGTCAGCTGTTGCTGGAGCTCCCTATTCAAGCCAGAAGCTTTTTCCTTTTCTAAAGAAAGAGCTTGAGACAACCTAGCTATTTCACTGGAAATTCCCACCTTCTCATTTTCCTCTCTTACTAACTTTTCTCTAAGTAAGGCCACCTGAACTTCTAGCATTTTATTTTTTTCCTCCAAGGTCACCATGTCTCCCTTTTCCTTCGAAGGATGGGGTCTTGTTTCATCAGCTTTCTCTGAGTCTATGGCATCTTTAGAACTGCTGTGAATGAATCCTACAAAAATTAAAAAGATTAATTTTATTCAACCGCCAGTTGCCGACATGTTTGTAACAACATTTTAGAACATTTACCACATGAATATAGGATCTGAAAAAGGTATTTAGAGACCATTTTTAGTTCCTTATTTTCTTCAGATCAATTTGGGAAAACCAGAAAACTGACTGCCTTACAAGTCACCAGTCAATTCTAGTTTATTAACTATCCCTGGGCAACTGTTTAAGAAATTGACACTGTAGTGGAGAGTACCTTATCTGCAGTGATAGCACTGCTTGAGGCAGAAGTCTAAATAAATATACAGTTTAGATATCATAAAGCTTCTTGAAGTCTTTCTTTCCTTATTTTTTGCTCTGCAGCCGAACATAATAAAGATATAAAACATTATATAGTTATTTGATTTATAAATGCATTGTTATCTTACAGTAATATACTTTCAAACATATTGTTTTTTATGTATAACTTTTTTTGAGGCTGAGGCATCTCCATCATTGTCAAAGCAAGAACATCCAATGTTAGCAGCGTTGACATCCGCCCCTGTAGCGTAAACAAAAGTATACGTTAGGGGCTGTCTCTCGGTTTACTAGGGTGTTTCTTATAGAATCTTTTGATGAGTCTGTTGGCTTTCACATCGCTAGATTTCACCCAAGTGGCTTCACATAGCAAGTATCCCTTCCATTGTACTAGGTACTGCAATTTCCCTTTAAAAATTCTAGAATCAAGAATATGCTTTACTTCATAGTGAGTTTGACCTGCCATTACGAGGAGTCCAGGTGCCTTCTTAGGGGGAGGTCTTAAAGTGGATTCTCGCAAAGGTTTCAACAAGCTGCAGTGGAAGACAGGGTGAATTCTCCCTAAAAGCCTAGGGAGTTTTAATTCTACTGTGACTGGGTTGATGATTCTTACGATGGGGAAAGGCCCCAAAAATGTTGGTCCTAATTTCTTACTGGGTAATTTAAGGCGTAAATATTTGGTTGACAGATAGACCTTTTCTCCAACTCGGAACGTTATTTGAGGGGCTCTCTTTCTGTCTGCCTGCTTTTTATAAATCTCGGAAGTCTTTTTTAAAGCAGCTTTCGTGGCTTTCCAGACCTCTTCCCACTCTCTCACCCATTGATCAAGTGTCTGAGAAGCTGAGGGTGCTTGAGGGTATTCAGGTATTGGGCTGAACTCTTTTCCTGTAGCTACTCTGAAAGGCGTGAAGCCAGTGCTGCTGTGAACAGGGTTGTTGTAAGCCACCTCTGCAAAAGGGAGAAGGTCGGTCCAGTTGGCTTGTTGGTAGGAAATAAAACATCTGAGATATTGCTCCACCATTTTGTTAGCAGCTTCCGCGGCCCCATTAGTAGATGGGTGAAAAGCAGATGATAGACCTTGAGATGATCCAATTAGTTTAAGAAAGCTCCGCCAAAACCTAGCTGTGAACTGCACCCCCCTGTCCAAAATTATTTGTTTAGGGGCTCCATGCAGCCGGTAGATGTGTTTCAAGAACTGTTTAGTCAGTCGTTGGGCAGACGGGAGTCCTTTGCAGGTGATGAAGTGAGCCTGCTTTGAAAATAGGTCTATCACAGTCCAGATGGCTGTATTTCCTCTACTTTCAGGGAGTCTACTATAAAGTCCATAGCGATTTCTTCCCATGGTTGAGAAGGGTCTGCCACCAGCTGCAATAACCCAGGGGGTTTCCCTGGAATTCTTTTCATGGTGTCACATACAGTACAACTCCTGACATAATTTTCCACATCCCGTTTTAACCCCGGCCACAAGAACTGCCGGCGGATGAGATGTAGAGTTTTTAAATATCCAAAGTGTCCAGCCTGTTTTACGTCATGGCTGTGTTTGAGAGCGTTAAGACAGATGGCTTCTGGCAAGTACAATTTCCCCCCCTTCCAAGCCAAACCATCCCTGCATGTTAGGGAGGTTTGATTGTCCATGAACCATTGATCAGTGAGGAGCTCTTGTTTTATTTTCTTTGCCCCAGGGTCATCAGGATTAGGGGCCCTGCGAGGCATGAGATGAGCAGCCGTTTGTGGATTGGAGATAATTACCTCATTGATCTCTTCGTGCTGGCTTTTCTACTCAGGCAGTCTAGATAGAGCATCAGCTAGGAAGTTTTTCTCTCCCGGAATGTATTTTAGAGTGAAGTTAAAACAATTAAAGTATTGTGCCCAGCGCACCTGTTTCGGGGACAATTTGTGGGGAGTTTTCAGTGCTTCTAGATTTTTGTGATCTGTCCATACTTCGAAAGGCACCTTGCTCCCTTCCAGATAGTGTCTCCAGTTTAATAAAGCCCATCTGATTGCAAAGGCCTCCTTTTCCCAGACTGCCCACCTCCTTTCACTCTCAGTAAATTTTTTCAAACTGTAGGAGCAGGGTTGCAAGGCCCCACTTTGGTTCTTTTGCAGTAATACAGCTCCTACAGCTACGTCGCTGGCGTCGGCTTGAATTACAAACGGCTCCCTTGGGAAGGGGTGCTTTAGGACCGGTTCAACAGCAAATAGTCTTTTTAGATTTTCAAAAGTGGTTTGACAGCCCATAGTCCATGCTAGTGGTTGGCCCGGTCGCAGTTTCCCTCCTCCTTTGCCTGTTTTGAATAGTTCTGTAAGGGGTAGGGCAATCTCAGCAAAAGAGGGGATGAATTGACAGTAGAAGTTGGCAAAGCCTAGGAAGCTCTGGAGCTGTTTGCGAGTCTTTGGGGCTGCCATTCAATTACAGCTTTCCCTTTGGCTGGGTCCATTTCAATGCCCTCATTGAAAATTCTATAGCCAAGATAATCTAATCGGGTCTGGTGAAATTCACATTTTGACAGTTTGACATAAAGCTTGGCATTCAATAGTTTCTTTAACACTTTTCTCACCAACTTTATATGATCAGTCATATTCATGCTGTATATCAAGATGTCATCAAGATACACCAGAACCTCTTTGTATAAGTGAGCATGCAGGACTTCATTAATCAACTGCATGAATATGGCTGGGGCCCCTTGTAGTCCAAATGGTATGTCTTTGAACAAATAGCTCCCCATGGGGCAGTTGAAGGCAGTTTTCTACTCGTCTCCCTCCTTTATTCTCACCCGGTAATATGACTCTCTCAGGTCTAATTTAGTGAAGGCGCTCCCCTTAGCCAGGTGGGTTAGTAAGTCCTTCAAGAGGGGGAGGGGGTATTTATTTTCCACACTCACAACATTGAGACCCTTATATTCTATGCAGAGATGAAGAGACCCATCTTTTTTTTCTTTAAACAACACAGGGGCTCCCACAGTAGACTTGACCCGTTCAATGAACTCACTCTAGATTTTTGTCCACGTATCGCTGCATCTCTCCATTTCGAGGGGGGACATGGCATATATTCTCGGTCGTGGGAGTTTGGCTCCCGGCAACAGTTCAATGGAACAATCATTGGGTCAGTGGGGAGGCAGGGTGTCGCATTCCTTCTCACTAAATGCCTCCGCTAGGTCCCGATACTCGCTGGGGATGAGTGGCTCGCCTGGTGGCGGTGAGGAAGCCATGTGCGCTCGCTCGTTGGGTGGGCTAAAGTTTCCTGTAACGTCTGTTGAATCAATAGGGGGCTTGAGCCCTATAGGTAGCATCACAGTTCTCATTCCCTCCTCCCACCAGATAAATGGCTTCCATTTGTCCAACCAAGCTAATCCTAGAATCACAGCCTCAGTCATTTTTGGAGCCACCAGGAAACAAATGAACTCCCAGTGCTCTCCTATTTCTAAGCGTAGGGGCTCAGTTAATTGAGTGACTAAAAGTCCCTCCCATCAGGGAGCCATCGGCTTGCTCAAACCTCACAGGTTTAGAGAGCAGCTTTGCTCGTATGCCCATTTTCATGGCAAATGGCAAGCTAATGATGCACCGGGAGCATCCGGAATCGACTAGCACTTTTAAGTTTGCCTGTGCTCCCGACTTAGGGATTATGAGTTTGGCTGGCAGCGAGAAAGATGGGACGTGTCGACTCATCATCAGGTCGTCCTCTCCTTCGTCGTCGCTGTCGAAAGAGAGTAGAGCAGGGGTGGATCCAGCCTTAGTACTGGCGTCCTCCTGCGTAGGGGATGTGACTTGGGCAACCAGTTCCTGTGATCCAGTTGGATTTCTCTCTCGTTGGCTGTTGGGCAGGTTTCTTTCTCGCTGCTGGTCCTGGTCTACTCTGCTGTTGGGGGTATGGGACCAGGCAATTCGCTGCTCAATGTCCCTGCTGTCCGCATTGGAAGCACTTGATTGGCGGGCCTGCAGGTGGCCTGGGTCCTTCAGCAGTCGCAGCAATTGGACATTTTCGGGGGGATGCCGTTTGGGTTGCTCTGGCTTTGTCTCGGCTTCAGGTGGGGGAGGCTTCTTATAGCAGGCGAGCTGAATGTCTAGTCTTACCACTGCCTGGTACCATTCTTGCAGCTGATCAGGTACTGCTCGATAGATGCATGCCTGAGAGAGGTGATCATCTAACCCTTCCCTGAAGAGATGGACTATGGACTGCTCAGGCCACCTCTCTATTCGACCAGCTAACTTGCGAAACTCTCGTACGTACTCCAGGGCAGGCCTGCCAGCTTGTTTTATTTTATGGATTTGTTCTTCTGCTTTGAGGGCAATGGATGGGTCTTCAAATCTTTCTCTCAGTCCTAGGAGTAAGAGGTGGGGCTCCTCCAATTCGGGGCTTGCTCGTTAGATAAGTTGTCCAGCCATTCGGATGCCTCTCCCTCTAAGCCGGACACAATCACATTGACCATAGTGGCTGGGTCCAGGTAGAGATAGGCCCAGCAGTTCAAATGAGAGCGCACTTGGTTGAGAAAAAAAATCAGTTTCTCTGGGACCCCATCGAAGGTTGCTCTGAAAGGTGGAGCAATCATTGGCTGCTGCATTCCCAGGGGTGGCACATTTGGGGTCTGTTGTCATTCCCCCTGCTGTTGGTCTGCTGGGAGCTGTGGCATCCTCAACTGCTGTATGCCCCCTGCAGCCTCAGAGGGGGTTGTTGTTGGAACTCCATCATCTGCAGGCCCCTCAGTGGTTGCTGTATATTAGTGGATGGTGACCAGCCTCCTTGCTGTGGTAGTCCTCCCACCAGCTGCTGATCTCCTGGCTTCTGCACCACCCCAAGCTGCAAGCTCAGAGGTCACCTGCAGGGGCTGCCAAACTCCCCACTGCTGCAGGGGCCTCAGAATGGGGTTCTCTCAATCTGTGGGGTTGGAGACCCTGGTAGGGGATTCCAGGGGCTGGAAGGCTGTCTGATCTGCAAAGGAGGGGCTGGATGCTTCTCTCGGCAGGAGTTGATTTCTGCTTCTCTGTCCTATCCCTTCAAATCTCTCCACTGGCTGGCTACAAGCTGCAGACAGGCATTCCTCAGTGGCAGACGTCCTGATAGTTCTCCGCCGGTCTGCTTTTGAAGTCTTTGTGGATAGCAAGGCAGTCTCGAGGCATCTGGAGTCTCCGCTGGGCTGGTTCCCATCTGACGACCAGATCAGTTCTCCTAGCTGCTTGGGTTTTGCCTCCAGCTGGGAGTCCTGCAAAAGTTCTTCCTCCTTCTACTTGTTTGCTGTCGCTCCCCCCTCCCCGGGGTAGCAGCTGCTGCCGGCTTGCCGGCTTCAAGCAATTTTTTTTTCTCCATGATGAAATCTCCTCCTGAATCGTTGTCAGCTACCCTCAAGTTTGGGGACAGCGACTGGGTCTCAGGACCCCTAGAAGGTTTTGGCTTAATGTCATGGTTCCAAAAGATGAAACTCTTCAAAGAACCTTGAGGCATTGTTTACCTTAAAGAATCTTTAATCGAGCAGCATAGCTTTGGTACGTACATAGTTGAAGCCAAAATGTGACTTCCCCTCCCTTAGATCAAAGCATAATTCCCTCCTACAACTAACAGTCATAAATCACATTCTCCAATTAGTTCGAAATGCTGGCTTCCTGCCCAATTTCCTCTCCTGCCATTCTTTATCAGCTCTTGTTATGATATTGTATGTTCTAACTAATTCCCATCGCATTCCTTCCCCTCCCCCCATGATCATCTAACTCTAAAAGTAAAACAACAGAAAGAAAAAGGCTGCATCTCCATCATTGTCAAAGCAAGAATATCCAATGTTAGCAACGTTGACACTTTAGCTGCAAAAAATTAGCAACTTGATCTACAGATCAGGCATTAATAGCATCAGTTGCAAAAAGGAGTATAGGGCAGTAGTGGCGAACCTATGGCACGCATGCCAGAGGTGGCACTCAGAGCCTTCTCTGTGGGCACACGTGCCATGCCCCGAAGATGGCGAGGGAACTGGCCCCTGCCGCCCTAGCCCCGTCCACCCAGTCTGCCATGACCACCGCGGCCATGGCCACCCGGCATCCGGTGATAAGTGGGTTTTGGGTTGAAGTTTGGGCACTGGGTCTCTAAAAGGTTTGCCATCACTGGTATAGGGTGCTTTTATATAGCAGTGTAATGTTGACCCACCCAAAAAAATTCTTCCTAGTCAAGGAGAATAATGTGGTTAGGCACTCTACTTAAAGTCTGAAGTAGTCACTGATAATTGAAACCTGAAATTGCTAGTCCAGATGTAGCCAAATGGTATTTAGCACACATCTGAAGAGAGGAATGATGCAGAAAAACTTACATAGGCATACATACATACATACATACATGCATACATACATACACACACAAACCATAGATTGTATTCAATGACAAAATAGAAGGGACAAAGTCTTTTCCCATAACCATTGTGCTTTCAAAAGATCCATATTTCTATGTACCAAATGATACGTCATGCTTACTAACAGGCCAAAAGAAAAAAAACTCATTAAAGGACAATAGCTAATACTATAAAACACATAGATATTGGAATATAAGCATTTGTGGAATGTAATTTTACTGAGGCATGAAAATATATAGTAGTAGAAAGCTACCTCAGCTGCAGGATTCCAACAAACTTCATACTGATCCAGAAGAAGTGTCCCACTGTACAACAGAGTCCCTCAAACCTTTCTGGCTTTGTGGATCGGTGGGGAGTGGGGAGGGAGAGGGATGGTTCCACGTGAGTGGCAGCAAATACTCGAGATCGCAGTTCCATTTGTGTGAACAGCAGGCACACATGCAAATGGAGCGTTCAGGCATGTGCTTACTTGCTGCTCACACAAGTGGGGATGCGCGCATACACCTGGTGCTCACCTGCCACTCCCTACTAGCACTGATGATGTTACCTAGTTTGGTATTGAAACGTATGCAAGAAAACAACCAAGCTCCGACAGCACCAGAGATGCCACAGTACAACACATGATCAGATATTTAGCTATACATACATGACTTCCTTCTTTTATCCCAGACATCTGATATATGGGAAAGAGAAAGGACTAAAAAGAGGGGGAGATTTATTTTTAATTTATCAAAAAGTGCAACAGTAAATTTCATCTTTTTATTGTAAGGACCAATTTAGCATTTTAAACCTCATGGGGGGAACATATTTGAATATTTCTATGTTGAAGGCATGGGACAGAGGTTTTCTCTAGTTGGAAAATTAAGAAAAAAAATAAGGGGAAAAGAAACAAACAGAAAAGCAGATATAATGTTGCATTGAAAATTTATTTTTATTTGTTTGTAGCTTTGAAAACTGGCATAAGTGGAAAAAACAGGACAGAATACTTTGCACATTTGTGAAGAAATGCTTAATTTTAATTTCTATCCATGCAGATCTTACTTTAGGATTTTTGATGTTCTATGTACAAGCTTATCTACATGATAGTCTTGATTTTCAACTGTGACAAATTCAAGATGTGTGAACTTCAATTCCCTAGCCAGTAATAGCTAGAGATTTTAGGACTTAAAATCCATACAACTTATAGTTGCTAAAGTTGAGAAGCACTGATCCAGATAAATGAGGCAGAGATTAATGTATTCATATACTTGGCATGTACTACAGAGTAATAGGTTTTATTCTGGTGACCTTTAAAGATTCTCTAACAATGGTTTTTTGCTGCATGAATCCCAAACCAAAAATATTAACTACCATGTAAATTGCTGACTGTAAAAAAATGGGAAGAATAATTCAGATGGAAAATATGCAGGATTTTGCAGAGCAAGCCAGCATTCTTACTAAAGGAAGCATAACATTTTTAGTAGACTCACAAAGATAGGATCTTAGAATTTCCATTGACTAGTAGATTTAGGAGAATTAAAATTATACGCATACATACAGAGAGACACACACTTGAGCAGACTCAGCAGGTTCACAAAACAGAAGATAGTTCACGACATCTATTTGCTGAGAAACGCACGTACTACATGGAAAAGGAGATGTTCCATTTAAAAATATTTATTTTTGATTTTTATAAAATAAAAGTAATAAGAGTTCATGCAAGTAGCACATCTGATGTGACAGCCGTCTTCTGGTTCTCAACATTAATTCTGTACTTAAAACTTTTCATTTTGATATACAAGTAATTTTTGACCTCAGCAGCCTTTCGGTATATGCAGAAGAGGAAGTGATACCTTGCTTTGAAGGGGGGCCTTCTTCATCCCTTTCTAAATATCGTTTCCTTCTTGAAGCAACACTTTCTTCCTTGGATTCACTGCCGTTTTCCTGTTTCATAGTCACATTGGCGATCTCCTGTATTAAAATAAAAAAGCCAATTCTTAAAGGGCAGAAACATTAAGAATTCACCTGCTTTGCCATTTCTAGTTTGAATGACTCCTACAATAAAAAAATAAATCACATTTTTTTTCATTGCTACTGAAACACACTGGAATGTAGTATTCCAGTCAATATGTCTGTCAAGATCACTTATTTTAGATACTCTGCTAATTTCACTAACTCCTTATGTTGGGTGGCAGGGTGACTCAGCGTTTCAGACCCTGGGCTCGTTGGCGGGAAAGCAGACAGCCCAGGTTTGAGACCTAAGCACCGCATGACGGGGTGAGCTCCCATTCTCACTCCAGATCCTGCCAACCTAGCAGTTCGAAAGCATGCAAATGCAACTAGATAAATAGGTACCACTTTGGTGGGTAGGTAACAGCGCTCCTTGATGTCATGGCTACGGAAATATCTTTGGACTGTGCTGGCTCAACAGCCTTGAAATGGAGATGAGCACTGTCCACTAGAGTCAGCAATGATTAGGAGAGTAAAATCTGCAGGGCCTCCTTTACCTTACTTTACCTTTGGTAGGGTCACCAAAACTATTATTTCTGCATGAAATATTAGTCACAGTAATAGGTATAGACACTGAGTAAGTATGATAACTTCTTAGTAATCTGGCAATTGCCCCCTCCCTCCCTCCCTCCCTTTCATTTAGTTTCATCTTAAATGATTAAATGATTTCACAGATTTCAATCCAAAGTTCTTCAGGCTCTTGATTTACCAAATCTAA
The DNA here is from genome assembly GCF_001527695.2 of Protobothrops mucrosquamatus. Lineage (NCBI taxonomy): Eukaryota > Metazoa > Chordata > Lepidosauria > Squamata > Viperidae > Protobothrops > Protobothrops mucrosquamatus. The sequence continues at coordinate 103,995 of NW_015387853.1, forward strand.
GTCATTAAAGCAATTATTTGTGTCTGCCACAGATAAGGGAATACTGCTGAAGTAATATCTTCTTGGTCAAGTGACTTTGTTTCCTTTAGTTTCAGTTATAATTTATAGAGGTTGTATCAAGGACTCCAACTTTGACATTTTTTTTGTTAATGATGCCTAGTCTATAATCTGATGCTTCTTTGATGTGAAGTGGTACATTCAAGTCCATCTCAATTTGCTGACTCCCAGAATATCAATGTAAAATCCCTGACATCAAGTCTGCTGTGGCTCATGGATCTGATGTTTCATTTACCAATGGTGTGTGTGTATTGTTCTGGACCTTATGACTCTATGTAACCCTGACTAGAGCACGTAGATCTGTGTGTAAGAATGTTTGGCATTTATTGGGTTAAGTGCTGTCTCCTTAAGAGATGGCTTATGGGTGATGTAGTTTTAGCTAGTCAATCATCCCATGTTAATGGGTCAGTGGGAGGAGTTTCTAAAGGGCATTGGGAGACTTCCTGGACAGAAGCCAGATTGGAATGTCTTTGTCTAAGACAGTGGTTCTCAACCTTTTTAATGCCGCGACCCCCAACCGTTCGTAAGTCGAGGACTAAACCGTTCGTAAGTCGAGGACTACCCAACCAGTCGTAAGTCGAGGATTTTCCCTGCCCGGGAGCGCCGCGCATGCGTGGTTCTGCCCCCTGCGCCGGCCGAGGCATAGCTGGCAAGCAGCAGAGATGGAGCAGGCCGACCACCAGCTGGCCCAGCTCAAGGGAGGTAAGGCACCCGCTGGAAAAGGGGAAAAAAATGACGGACAGCCTTGCTTGGCGACCCCCGTGAAATGGTCGATCGACCCCAAATGGGGTCGCGACCCATAGGTTGAGAACCGCTGGTCTAAGAGATGCATGGGCCATCGGATGTCACCCGATGACCCTGTTCCGCTATAAAGATGGTATAGAGAAAGCATTATCTTCTCACCTATGGGATTGAACAGAGATGTATTATCCAGAAGCAACCAACATAAATGCAAGTAATCTCTCTGAATAAGAGCTGGAAGTCAAAAGAAGGAAGGGGGAGAGAAAGGAAGGCTAGAAGACTCTGAAGACCGCAGAGGAAGAAGGCTAGAAGGTGGCTTTGGAGAAGAGGAAGACCTTGAGCTGAACACCAAGAAGAGATTTGTGGGTCACTTGCAACAATGCCTAGGAAGAAGGAAAAGTGATGCCAGCAAGCCTAATCCCTTAGGAAAGGGAAGCAGTCACTGTAGGTACTTAAAGCTAAAGTCTTAGATATTAAAAGGGCCAAAGAGAAGCTGTTGGGAGGACCAGAAAGAGAACATGATAGCAGTCTTCCAATATCTCAGGGGCTGCCCCAAAGAAGAGGGAGTCAAGCTATTCTCCAAAGCCCCTGAAGGCAGGACAAGAAGCAACGGGTGGAAACTAACCAAGGAGGGAAGCAACCTAGAACTAAGGAGAAACTTCCTGACAGTGAGAACAATTATCCAGTGGAACAACCTGCCTCCAGAAGCGGTGAATGCGCCAACACTGGAAGTTTTTAAGAAGAAACTGGACAGCCATTTGTCCGAAATGGTATAGGGTTTCCTGCCTGAGCAGGGGGTTGGACTAGATGACCTCTGGGGGTCCCTTCCAACTTTATCATTATTATTATTATTATTATTATTATTATTATTATTAAATATGTTTCTGTTATGAAATTATTCCTATTGAGTTTATCTATCTGATCCGATTTATAAGGCGTTTTAACTCTGGGTCAGAGCAGTATCTTTACAGCATCAATCTTTCCTTTTGCTATCACCATGTTATTTGACAAATGTTGTTTCAACATTGCTCCAGCTATAACATAAATGTCACTGCTATTCATACTTGGTCTCTGCTCTTCCTCAGTGCCTTTTTGAATACTTTCTGATCTGGAAGGCTCATCTTCTAATCTCATGATGATATCCTAACTGTGAAGTGTCCATTTGGTTTGGGCCCAATACTGGAGGGAGTTGTGATTTCCCTCTTTCACAGATCATATTTAGTCTAATTCTTCTTTGACATGCCTATGGATGACTCCATATTATGATGTACACTACTAATGGTGTAGCTCCTTGAGTCACTGGAGAAGAAAGTCTCTTTACTTTTGACATTTTCCCCAAAGGAGGATTTATCATAAGGGTGCATGCAAGCTTCCAATCACATGACCACTATTAAGGCATTCCTTAAGGTTAAACTGTGAGAAGGTGCATAAAGTATTGTTTCTGCTTATGATACAATGGCAATGATCAAGGTATCACCCAAAGAGGTTGGAACTGAAGAGGCTTTGTTTCATTTTGTAAGTGATTTTATAGTGTAGGAAAAAAGGCTATTTGGTCAGAGCGATCTTTGATCTCACTGAATTAGATTATCTACAAAGAATGAAGCTGGCATCTTCAAACTTAAGCCAACTGTGCATCATCCCAAGAGCTAGGATGGAATGTGTAGACTGCCTCAAGGACAGCAGACATTTTTTCTTCTGTCCAACAGCAAGTCAAACATTACTTTTCTCCGTGTAATTACATTTCGTTACAGGGGGGAAAAAACCACAGAGTAGGAAACCAAGAAGTAAAGGAACATATTTGGCCACATCAAGTTGCATATCTTTCAAGAAATTAAGCAGCAGGCCTTCTTTGCTTTATCATACACTATCTTCAAAAGTCTTTGCCTTAATAGATTGTAAACACAGAGGCTGATTTTTTTTTAAAAAAAAATTCCAAAGGTTGTTTTTGGAGCTCAATTCTAATTGACTTTTGAATTGTCTCTAAAACTTAGCAAACCTTGACCTTGGCATTAACACAGGACAGCTACCTTTGAGTGATCAGGGAGACAAATTAAATACTCACAGAATCTTTTACAGAAGCTTCCAAGTGACCAACCAGAGCTTGTAGCTGACTTATTTCTTTGTCCTTTTGCTGCACAGCTTGACTCAGCTCCTGAATGTGTTTATTCTGTAGAGCCATTTTCTTGAAAAGAAAAAGAAGCCTGAGAAGAGATGTGTCTGCACACAGTTGGCAATTCACAACAAAATATAGTCTCAAGCTGGGTTGTGCTGGCTTCATTAAATCCTGGTTTAGGAGGTTGCAGAAGGTTGTCCCAAATCTTCTGCAGGAGAAGACAACCCACGAGCTGCAGATGATCCCAGTAAGCCCTGATGTGAGTGGAGTTTCCTCCTCAATTTGAAAGTCTATTTCTCTGCATGCCAATATTCACTGACAAAGTACCTTTTAACAACTGTAAATATTTTTATTTTTTCAATGACTTTTTTCTGAGTTGTTTTTTTTTAATGGCAGGGGGGAATGCTGTGGGTAGATGTGAGAAAGAAACCAAGCGATTTTATTTTCTCCCAACTTTTCTCCATAGACCCATCTACTTTTGTTGTGATTTTACGACAAAAGAGGCTATTTGTTCCTGATTTGAATGTAATAAACAATCTTTACCTCAGTAGCATCCTGAAGAACTTTAGCAGATTCACTCAGTTTATCTTCTTGCATTACTGCTGCTGGAATATAAGTAGTTTTTAAAGTATTTTTTAAATGCCACAAGAAGAATTATTGGATTGTTTAGAAAACTGTTTAACATTATAGATTCATATATCGTGTCAATACGGGAATCTTTTTGTAATAAACTTTCTTGATACCTTAGTTGTTGTGTTTTTTGTTAATTTCATAACATCACATACATACAGTACTGCTCAATTAACTGATTAGGAAATAGCTAACCAATCTATTAATAAACAAGCATTCATTTTTATGCCTTCTTTATAAACCCAGCCTTAAGAGTAAAATTACTAATTGGTCAAATGGCAAAGCATATCCTGCCACACTGCTAGGCTCCCCAGTAATTAAAAATCTATTTTCTGTTTTTTAATTAGACTCAAAAGATATATTTATAATAGTGCTTATGTTTATCATATCTTTAATATTCATCACTGGTTTTTATTTTCAAACAATGAAGAAACAGACATAATTTGCATACTAATTTATAGAATGCTTTTATTTAGAGTTCCTCTGGACCTGGAACCAAATTCATTTCCAAGCCTGGATCGTACAGATAGTCCTCAACGTACGACCACAATTGAGCCCAAAATTTCTGTTGCTAAGTGAGACAGTTATTGAGTGAGCTTTGCCCAATTTTACGACCTTTCTTGCCACAGTTGTTAAGTGAATCACTGCAGTTAAGTTAGTAACACAGTTGTTGAATAAATCTGGCGTCATCATTGACTTTGCTTGTCAGTAGGTCGCAATATGGGATCACTTGACCCTGGCACCCTGCAACCGTCATAAATATGAGTCAGTTGCCAAGTGTCTGAATTTTGATCATGTGACCATGGGGATGCTGCACGGGCCGTTAAGTGGGAAACATGGTCATAAGTCACTTTTTCAGTGTCCTAATTTTGAATGGTCACTACATGAACTACTGTAAGTCAAGGACTACCAGTATATTCTAAGGAACATTCATTTCCCTTTTAAATTGATAACAATATGAAACAAGTTGAAATCCCTCTCTCCACACACACATTCCAGGCAGGTGAAACTGGCAGCATGTTCCTTCAGACTGCAGCCAATCATTTTATTCTTTCTCTTCTTTCTTTATGTACCTTTATTCTGGCTCAAGAGATCCTCACGAGCTTGGGTTAACTCTGCTATAACGTCAGTCAGTTGCTTTTCAAGTCGCTCAATAGTCAGTTGAGGTTCTTCCAAAGCATCAAGCATGCCAAATGCCATTTCTGCCTGTTGTTTAATATCAGCAACATTCTGTTGCAGTGACCCCACCATACTGGGAAGATCAGCCACGCTTCCAGGTTCTCCATCTTCACCTCCTCCCTTGTTGCAGAAAAACAGGACATTTAAAAGGGAGAGGAAAACAGGAGGGCTACATGCAACTACGTTGAAAGTCTCGGAAGCACAAGTTAACAGTATTATTGAAAAACTCCCTATCTATCTGGGGAGGGAAGGAAGGAAGGGGAGAAAGAAAGAAAGAAAGAAAGAAAGAAAGAAAGAAAGAAAGAAAGAAAGAAAGAAAGAAAGAAAGAAAGAAAGAAAGAAAGAAAGAAAGAAAGAAAGAAAGAAAGAAAGAAAGAAAGAGGAAGCCTGCATTCAAAAATCAAATTAAACCATGGCTTGCTCAAGCATTGCTCACTGACAATAAGCCAAAGATGGCAGATTCACTGGCCATATCTTAAAGCTGATATGCTGACCTAGCAGGAAGAGATAAAATACAGGAAATCCTCCATTAAGTACATTCATTGAGGTTGGCAGCTTCGTCACTAAGTGATGTGGTTGTAAAGCCTCATCTCACGTGACCATGCCAACTTACAACAGCCATTCCAGTTGCTGCAGTTAAGCGAATCCTGTGTAGTTCTTACACACGATGTCACGTGATCATCACTGGCAACCTTCCCTGCTGGCTTTCCCAAGGGCCTTGCTTGTCAGAACCCCGAAAGGAAGGTTTCAAATGGAGATCACATTTTTATTTATTTATTTTATTTAACATGGATTTATATGCCGCCCTTCTCCCTATAGGACTCAGGGCGGCTTACAGCATATTAAAACACATAAAACATCATCCCCCCATAAAAACCTGTTAAAAACCAAATATTTTTTTCGCTGTATAATTAATTAAAATTTAAATTAAAATTGTCCCTATTTAAAAATTCTCCCTAGGCCAGACCCGCTTGTTGAAAAAGCCATGTCTCACAATTGTGAGCCAGTTTGCCAAAATCATAATCATTTAACCATGGGGATGCTGCAACCTCAAGGACCCACTGTAAGTCTCCTTGTTCAGTGCTGTCTTAATTCTGAATAATCTCTGAACAGGTGCTTGTTAGCTGAGGACTTCCTGTAACAAAATTGCTTACATTTGCTGGAACAAAACTTACCACTTTTTCATCCTCTTTTAGAGTCTCTTCTGCTCCTGCTTTGCCATCCGGGAGTGCAATACAGTCCTTCACCAGCTCCTTGTAAATGCTCATCCGCTCTTCACAAGTAGTCTCCATTATTTCTTCTTTATAGCTAAAAATCTTCCTAAATATATCAGAAAGAGAAATAATTCATATTCTTCTTGGAAACAAATCATACCAATCCATCCCCTTCAACTTATTCTTTTAAAAACACTTTAGCTGGAAGAGATAAGAGTATTGGATATGAGAAATTGAACTTCATATGCAAGCTCCTTATTATGCACAGTAACTTTATTATCATGATGAACCAGGAAGAAATGTAGGAGGAAAACTGGCCGTTCACTTATTGGGAATGGGAAAATCCCACTATACCTTTAATTTATGTAAACACAGGAGTTTAATTGATGAACAGAGCTTCCAAGTGTTACTCCATCTAGTATGCAGTATATCTCATACAGGCAAACCAAATCCTAAAAGGTCTTCCTTATAAACTTCCTATTTCTCCATAAATAGACTAGACTAGAGCAGCGGTCCCCAACCTTTGTGGCCTGGCCAGAAGAGGGGAGGGAAGAGAGAGGGGGGAACCGGACCGTACGAGGTTATCTGGAAATAGGTTGCTTTGCGGGTGAATGAAAATGCTACCTATCAGTAATATATAAGTGAACAACCTTTAAGTGGCAACTTAACAACCTTTGAATAGTATCTAAAACTTTTCCAATCTTTGTTTTATCTAAACATTCACAAGAAATAGCTTCACCATTGTTAAGTCATTTTCTACCTGATTTAAGCAGCCTGATTTTGACAAACTCTGAAACAATATGCGCACACCTTTGTTGTATACTAGAAAACATTCTATAACTCCCTAGTGGCACAAAAAACAAAAGACTTACTTGAGGTCACTCTCCTTTGCATTGAAGTACTGAAGACATTCTTGAGTAACTTCTTCGCGAATTTTTAGCTCCATGTACAGTTTCGCTTTCTTTTCATCTATCAACTTATTTTTCAATTCTTCTATTATATCTAGTAACTTCTAAATTGGAGAACCAGGAATAAATATTATGAGACTATCTGTGTTATGACATGCAAGATGAGTTTCTGTAGACATGATGCTAAACTCTAGTAATCCTGTCTCTTAGGCAAAAGATGCAGTACTGTTAAGACAGTCTTCTAGTAAAGATGGACAGCTTCCTACATCAATACATTCATGGTACAGCCATATTATCAACAGACGTCATCTGTATAGTTATTCCTCATTTGCTTCATTACCCATTATTATTGATTTAATGTTTCATTCAGGATATGCCTATAGTTTTCTAGCCCTGCAAGAAAACTTACATTGGAGAAAGCTGCCTCTTTTCTCCAAGCAAACATGAATGGGTAAAGAAAACCAAATTGTGCTTCCTCTTGAGTCATATAGCAAAGAGGCACCTGGAGGTGGCTTGCAGGCATATAAATTGTGCATCCACTCAGCAACCTACACTGGGTTGCATCCATGGCTTATATATTGATTGCTAACAATTGGGAAGCCACCCACTTTATGACTTGACCAAGTTAGACTAGACTAGGAAACTAAAGTCATGCAAGCCAATAGTGCTTTTATCATAGAAGGATAGAATCTTGCAAGTTTGAATGTGCTTCCCTCTGTTCCCTCCCTTTATTTTTGGTGATAATGAGGGAGGGTCTTATTTGAGATGCTTTCTCAGATACAGTTCTGATTTCTTTTATCTAACCATAGTTTTGGTAGTGGCTCTTTCGCTTGCTCTTCAAGGTCATTTTGGTTCTGACCAATACAGGCAATAATTTGTTCAGCATCTAGGCCAGGGGTTCCCAACCGGGCATGTGAGACGATATTCCAGGGGGTGCAAAAACTTGGGTTTTCAAAATTATATACATAATTTGTTGCCGTTATTTTGAACTTTTGTAAGGGGTATGAGAATATATCAGAAGAGTTCTAGGGGTGTGGGGTATAGAAAAGGTTGGGAACCGCTGATCCAGGCAATCCTGCTGCTTTCCTTCTACAGTATGTCTTACAAGAACATGACCTTTTCAGCTGCATCTACACTAGGGAATAGGCATTCCAAAAAGACTAATCTGCAGGAGTCTCGCAAGATGTGGTTAAAAAATCCAAGACAACAGCCACAACGTGCAATTGAAGCTCATAAACAGGTGCAGCTTCGATCACGCTATTGCAACAGCCATCCTGACTTGTTTGACCACACCTGGTGGATACCCCTCTAGCTTTCTGCCAGACTCCCTTTTATTTCTAAATTCATCTCTGAAAGCAGAATGCTTTATTATATTCTTTAATTTGCTATCTAGCAGGATGGCTTCTATGACATTTTTATATTTCTTTTTTTAAAAAAATTGTTGTCAAATTAGAGCGTTGGAAATCAACTTTGAGTATGGTTGGTTGGTTGGTTGTTCGTCCATCGATTTCGATGAAGACCTTGACATCTTATGGATTATGGGCCATCAGCGGTGTGTCCGTAGATGGCTGATGAGACCGATGTTAGCACGGAATGTTCTGCCACATACTGAACAGAGAAATGTGGACACTATTGCTTCAGCATTTGCAGCTCTGGCTTTACAGAGTGCTCGCTTCTCTTGTGCCAAGAT